>NW_017144036.1:0-313 GCF_001652005.2 Ceratina calcarata
CACAATCTATAGATACATTTTCAATCATAATTATTAATATCCATTTAATTATTCATCCTTTGATAACCGCGATCGGTCTTAATTTTATACATTTCCGGGATATTCCCACGGCATGGCACGTATTTACAACATCCGTCACATTCTTATAAGATTCCGGAGCTTCTTCCATCACTAATTTAGGCGAGGCTACCCTAATGGATATTCCTTGCCGTTCTAACTTCTCCAACACGTCTGTGTAATCCAAATTTCGTCGCGATTTAGCTCTAGACAGAGCTCGACCCTATATAAAAAGAAATGTGATTTATTTATTCTA
>NW_017144037.1:0-313 GCF_001652005.2 Ceratina calcarata
TCTTAAACTTTTGGCAGGGATCTTACAACTTCATACAACCTTAAATTCAAATTCTTTTCTAACTAACTGGGTTACTCACTGCCAGCAGCATATTCTGTATTCTCGCGTTTCAAGTATGTATTAAACACCTCCAATGCCATTGTCATTTTCTTCAAACCCAACGGGGTCCTTTCGTAATCATAAAATATAGGAGCCAGCTATTCGAACATTTTAAGGCGAATTAAAATATTGAATTACATTTTTATAATTATTATAGGATATTTTTATAATTATTATTTGATATGATTTCGAGGTAATCAGATCAGAATTTTAA
>NW_017144038.1:0-313 GCF_001652005.2 Ceratina calcarata
AAACGTTCGGTCAAATTAAGAATATAAACGAATTAAAGAAGATCACCCCTCGCGTCAAGCTGCTGTCGCACGATGCGAATAGTCTGAACGAGTTAACTAAGATCTCTTTGCACAATAAACAATCTGCACAATAGAAGCTGTCGATAACGGAACGAACGAGGGAGAAATTAAAAAAGTATTGTAGGACTTACGCCGGATTGAAAGTTCCGCTGGTCGACATTTTTAGTGAGAAGGGTAATCAAATGAGATTGAGCCAATGAATTAAACATTTGGAAGAAATAAATCCGTATGACAGTTTGTCGACCCAGATGTG
>NW_017144039.1:0-313 GCF_001652005.2 Ceratina calcarata
ACCTCAGGATATCGGAGTGAATATCGACGGTGTGAAACTGAGTGCGTCTGCCTTTGCGGACGATCTCATTCTTGTTGCATCAACGAGCACAGGACTCCAGCAATTACTCGATCATTCTGGAGAGTTTTTGGCATCATGCGGTATGAAAATCAACGTCGGGAAGTCATTTACCATCTCTATTGGAACCGTGCCACGCATGAAGAAAACCACCGTGGATGTTGGCTATTTCACCCTCGGTGGACAAAGATTGGTGGCTATGAAACGGACGGATAGCTGGAAGTATCTGGGTGTTCCCTTTACTCCTGACGGACGC
>NW_017144040.1:0-313 GCF_001652005.2 Ceratina calcarata
CAGCAAGTCTAGATTCTAAATTTTTATTGAATGATTCAACTATCGTATCAAGGTTAGGTTTATTTGGAATATTTGCTGGGGTCCTGTATTTATCAATGCTTGGAGAATCAGTTTTCTTATTTAACTGAGCTTCAATAGCTTGGATACGAGCTTCTAGTTTTTTATTTACTTCGATTAATCTCTGGTTTTCATCGATAAGTCTATCAGTTCTAGGGGCATCTAGGTCTCTTTTGCCAAGATTGCCACTGATTTTTGTGATTGTTTGCTCAACTATTTTTAACTTCTTTTGATAGCCGCCGCTAAGATTGCCAGA
>NW_017144041.1:0-313 GCF_001652005.2 Ceratina calcarata
CAGGCCGAGCAATGCTCTTAAGCCATGCACACCATTTCAATCTTCAAACACAATGCTTTTCGGTAAAACACCAATACTATGGAAATCACGAAGACAGTCAATGGTTACTCTGTCTTCGGAATAAGCTGAATGTGTATCAGCAACAGAGGCAATAAAAGAATGATCACATCTAGAAAAGATGCTAAAGGAATGGGGCTTAATTTCTGGATCAATCACAATTTATCTCGATAATGAAATTAACCAAAGATGAATCAGCTCAAAATCATACAAAGCATATGGATATCAGATTTTAATTTATACGAGAAAAGCTGAA
>NW_017144042.1:0-313 GCF_001652005.2 Ceratina calcarata
CTCTCTCCCCCACACCAACCCCGTCGCCGTCCTGCTCACTCCTAGGCGTAACGAGGACGACTAGCTTTCTTAGCGATCGAGTGGTGAGCAAAAGTGACTCCGTTTTTAATGATATTCATTTAGTATGTTGCAGTGCATTATGATAATCGTCAGGATTTTTTTTTATTGTATTGTACTCCAATGTGTTAGTGTGCTCTTCATTTGAATGACTAAATCTTTTATTAATATGAAATCAATATTGCTATCTTAGTTGCTTTTAAGCAAAAGGATTAGTTTAGTGGCTTTTTAGTTTTAAAATGGTAGGTAAAAGTAA
>NW_017144043.1:0-313 GCF_001652005.2 Ceratina calcarata
CCACGTTTAATGTTTCCAAGGTTTGTCGATGGATTCTCTCTCGGCAATTTAAAGGTGCATATCCACTTATCTTGTGATATCATCGTTGCACGCATTATCGTGCACGTACACATCGGTTCATAATTCTTATTGTTAGTATGCGATGTATTATATAATATAACTTTTATTGCTAAACGTATAACTGTATATGTTCTAAGAGTGAGAATGACTAAATGAACATTCTTGATATTTTAATGAATAAACGAAGAAAGTTTTCTTATACAAAATTTAAATTTTTCACGATTTAGGACTATTTACATATTTAAACATGGAC
>NW_017144044.1:0-313 GCF_001652005.2 Ceratina calcarata
TTAATGAGCTATGGTAGTCACGTGACTTTTCTGACATTTATCAGCAAAAATTTTCGCATTTTTTCCTCTGTTATATTAATAACCGTGGCAGAAACA
The DNA here is from genome assembly GCF_001652005.2 of Ceratina calcarata. Lineage (NCBI taxonomy): Eukaryota > Metazoa > Arthropoda > Insecta > Hymenoptera > Apidae > Ceratina > Ceratina calcarata. The sequence goes on from NW_017144044.1 coordinate 97, forward strand.
TGCAAAATATGAGTTTACGGGACACTTATATAAAAAGATCTACAGATCGTCAGATACCATTTTGGAAGGACGAAAGTTAATATAAAGAACGAAAAGTGTATTCCCGTAAACCCACATTTTTGGCCAATTTTGTGGGTAACATTAACATTCTGTCTTATCGCTCCGCTGTAAGAGTCTACTTCCTTAAGTAGTAATAGAAACAATAGGTCAGACGTAC
>NW_017144045.1:0-313 GCF_001652005.2 Ceratina calcarata
CGCCTGCTTTGGCAGCTTTAATGATGAAAGTTTTTATAAGGCTTTCATTTAGTTCGGCAAAACTTGCTGTTTCTACCACCTCGCTTAAATGGTATGTTGCAAATTTAAAGCAGTACTCTTCTAACTCCTAGATAAAATAAGTGGGCAATGTATGTGAAGGACATACAGTAAGTACTCGTTGCATACTCACCTTGGCATTGTATTTGATAGAGTCGCAGTAAAATAACATTACATTTTCAACTGTAATCTCATGTGTTATGATCTGCAGACATTGCCTTTTTAATAGATCCTCGGAATAGAAATCAGCTAGGTT
>NW_017144046.1:0-313 GCF_001652005.2 Ceratina calcarata
ATATGAACGATCAGGGCTGCAGAGTGTTCGAATGAAATTATATTAGTCGTGCAGATAGAATGGCAGTTTCTCGTTCCTTTGGGTTTCTTCCATTTTTGGTCGTTGATCATGTGCGCGTTCAGGAAACCTGTATTCGATGCCATAAAAGTGAATTCAGACTAATTGCCGGTCGCTCGGCAGCTGCCGTCGATAATCGCTCGACCGTTCCTTAGTTCCCCTTTTCTTTTTGTCTCTGTCCCGCTCCACAACCGACTTAAAACCAAAAGAAGTCTGTTGATAAGAAAACTGATCTTCAGAGACATAAACTATCTCC
>NW_017144047.1:0-313 GCF_001652005.2 Ceratina calcarata
TCCAAGTTCCTTCACGCTCCAGCTACACTTCTACAGGTGAGGCCCCCGACTCGATAAATTTATCTTCTATGACTTCTAAACACATCAATAAGAAAGATCCAAATCAGAAATTTATGAAAACTATTTTTCAGACAAGGACAAAGATTTCCCGCGACCTTTCCCAACGCTTCGATCAAGTAACCAAGACAGTCTCTCGGCCCGCCATTTATTCAAGGAAGTCAAGTCTACCTCCATCTTTTTGTTGTAAAAATAAGACAAATATAGACGTTTGTAAAACCAACCTGTCATTCTTTGACCTTCCATTCGAGCCACT
>NW_017144048.1:0-313 GCF_001652005.2 Ceratina calcarata
AATGTATACATACATATATGCAATACTACCATCTGAACAGAATCTAGAACAGGTCAGATCTATCGATGATATGTGAAAAATCATGAAATCAAGGTAAACTTTGTACAGCAACTGTCGAGCTGGTTTTCACAGGAATAGATATTATTATTTTCTAAGATAAAATTATTTTCATAAAATATTCAAACTTGCCCAGCTTTTTACCTTTTCATCAAAAGGTCAGTTGGTATTGGAGATTTCACAACTTTTACGAGGCCTAATGATAGGTTTACTATGAATAAAAGTATTCCTAATATTTTATTAAATACTGTTTAAG
>NW_017144049.1:0-313 GCF_001652005.2 Ceratina calcarata
CAGTTGATATGTGCAAAATCTCGAGTCACACCAGTCAAAACAATCACCGTTCCGCGGTTAGAATTATGCGCGGCACAGTTATTAACTAATTTATTGAAAACCGTGTCTGAAGCATTGCAAGTAAATTATAATAAAATCAAACTGTGGTCCGATTCCACAATCACTCTTCACTGGATAAAATCATCTCCTCACACTCTAAAAACATTCGTTGCAAATCGAGTAGCAGAAATTCAGTTAAATAGCAATGTTGATGACTGGTATCATATAGCCACAGACGAAAATCCTGCTGACTACATTTCTCGTGGTCAAGCTC
>NW_017144050.1:0-313 GCF_001652005.2 Ceratina calcarata
ATTCAGCCGTGCCTAAGAGGTTAAGTCACACGATCAATTGGCTGATAAAATTAAATACTTATTGGCATTAATAATAACAGAAGAGAAAGAATAACTCGTCGGGACATGATGCTGATGATTATATTTAAATGTCGTATCTGTGTAACAGGAGTAAAATCCATCGCTTAAAAAATTAAGATAGATATTAGGATCAACGGACGCGGTAGCGTCCCGAAGGTAAGTTTGAGTCTGAAGATGGCAGCTTGTTATCGGGTACCGCGCAGTGTGGCCAGGTTGAGGACGGGAGCCAACGAGAATCACCCCTTCCACTTAC
>NW_017144051.1:0-313 GCF_001652005.2 Ceratina calcarata
ACTTAAATATACTGCACGTACAGTATCCGTCTATGATGGACTATTAAAAAGTAATGTCATGCTGTTACGAGTCCGGAAATTTATTGATACTTTGTTATGAAACTCTATAAATGTCATTTAACGCATGTTCTCTTCTTTTTTCGTCCTGATATTTTCGCACGCTATATTGACTCGAACTTATTGGCATTACTGAGTAAATAATGAAGTAGTGTAGGTTTTGCGAATACAAAGTTAGACGCCATACTGGTGTGAACAAACAGTATTCTGTTTCCAATTAATTATTTTTTACTTTGTAAATTGGTCAGGAAAAGGC
>NW_017144052.1:0-314 GCF_001652005.2 Ceratina calcarata
ACAAAAATTGCAGGACTTACACATCGCTGAGCCGTACGAGTGCCCGGACAATCGAAAGATCCAGGTCCTCCTGGTCATCGCGGCCTCGTCGATGATGACTCCTTTGAGCCCTTCTCTCTGGACGTCTTACGGGCGATCGACGACGCCGGTTTCCGTTCCCGCGTCCGGCCGCCCGTCTNTCGCTGTACCCGCGCGATCCCGAAACAACAGGGACACCAGACGTCCGGCTGTGTCCCATTTCAGGAGCCACCGCCCCCCTTGAACGGAGCACCGGTATCTCCTGGACCTTGTGGGAACGTGGCTCGGGATCCTTA
>NW_017144053.1:0-313 GCF_001652005.2 Ceratina calcarata
TGGTTGGAAAAAATCCATTGGGACCAGTCAGTATCGATGGAAACTCACGAAATTCACACCGCGAAAAACAGCCCCCGTATAGACGTATCACTCGCGTTGTACGTGAATTTACCGTAATAAAAAGTGCAACAAGTTTGACAGGTATTTCACAATTTCTTTACTGATGGACGTAGAAAGATAAAGCACCTCAAATGCAGGTAAACGCGACAAACCCGGAGAATCGGGAAGCGGTCGACAAAACAAAACAGTACAATGCAAGAGGACATGGCGAAAAAGGTATGTAAAGCTTCATTTGTCACATTTCATTTCACAG
>NW_017144054.1:0-313 GCF_001652005.2 Ceratina calcarata
AATTAATATCGCAACAATGGATAAACCAATTTGTACAGGGTGTTTGCGAAATCGTACTACAAGGCAAGGGGATGATTCCTCATATAAAATCTAGTAGAAAACAAAGAATATAGTTCTTTCATACGGGTCGTCATTCTCGAGAAAATCAAGTTTTTACTTATAAAATCAGAGGTGGAACTGTTCCGAGATCGCCAGGTCTTACTCCTTTAGATTTCTATTTGTGAAGTCATGTATACTATCGCAATTTTATCAATTTTAACAAAAATTAAATTTTCCATTCGGTTTGCTTGCCATTCGTGTGCATCGCAACTGC
>NW_017144055.1:0-313 GCF_001652005.2 Ceratina calcarata
TTTCCTCAATAACTCCTAAACCGTTGGTCGTACGGGAAAATTGCATAAGACCTTTTTTGTAGCTGAGAATCAGAGCTACAATTTCTGTATAAAATTTTTTCATTAGCGTTGATAGCTTACGAGTTATTTACGAAAAACGAAAAAACAGTTTTTTGCAAACTACTCGTAAACTATTGACACTAGCGAGAAAGTTTTACATGGAAATTGTAGATCTCGTTGTCCTCTATAAGAAAGGTCCTATGCAATTTTCCTGTAGGACCAATGGTTTGGAAGTTATTGGCAAAAAACGAAAATTTCGAAGAAATTGAAGGGG
>NW_017144056.1:0-313 GCF_001652005.2 Ceratina calcarata
TACATGTTAATGCCTCTACTTTAATAATTAGTACAAAAATTGAACTGCATAAATACAGCTACAACATTTTTTTGTAATATTTATCAATGAAGAAAGATATGAAATTATTATCAAGGGAATACATAAAGTATCTTACTCTTTCTTCTCCATCTGAATCACTATCACTTTCCTGATCGTCTATGGAGGTCGATATTCCGGTTTGATGTACGTTTCGTTTGCTGTACAGTCTCTGTGATATTTGATAATACTGAAAATAATACATTTTTATTTCATATGTGCTTCGGATGCATATAAATTACAGTTATAATAAATC
>NW_017144057.1:0-313 GCF_001652005.2 Ceratina calcarata
GGTCAATTTCGAGGATGTTATTTAAGATGAAATGAATGTTATTACAATGAAAAGTATGCAAAAGTCAAAATTATAGGATAATCATATCAATTATAGGAATCATAGGACATAACCTAATCTATGGGATCCAGCCCTCATTTCAGTAAATTAGTAACCTAACCTAACCTAACCTAACCTGAGACCCAGGGCCCAATTTCGTAAATCAGTAAACCAAATTTTTATTACACGTCTTAAACTTTTGGATCTCACCACTCATATAAACCACTCATATCTTAGAACCATTTACGTTTTGTATATTTTTTTCTCTGTTATA
>NW_017144058.1:0-313 GCF_001652005.2 Ceratina calcarata
ACATATACCCTGCCAATCGAAACTTCATAATTGCACCTCAAATTGCAGTGACCCATAAATTAGTTTATACAGTCCCATGTTTCAACAATGATGGTAACATAAAACTGACCGCAAACTGGCTCACTAATATTTACTTTAATAAGTTAAACATTTGTTATTTACTTTATATACAAATATTCCTGAGAAAATAATTGTCCCTGCAGTAAATAAAATCGAATAATTTTCTAATAAAATTAAGATTCCAAACTAATTTTAAAATCATGTCCAAAAGAACGTTTTAAATATTTTCTGAAATTGTTCATTTCTTTGGAAT
>NW_017144059.1:0-313 GCF_001652005.2 Ceratina calcarata
TTAAAATTGTAAATCATCCTTAAGAAAAGAAAGTGAAAAGACAAGATCAACACCCTGAAACTTATTCTTTAACATTTGATTCTTTTATTAAAAATGATTTACATATTCCTTCAGTTTATTACAATACACATGTAACAACCGTTTGCATTATTAGACATAGTCACGTATCATTATTATATCACTTACTCGTTTTTTCTTTACAGCTCATGCCCGCAGTTTGATTATCGTTATCTAAAACGATAAATAATTTATTAAATTTCAATCAATATTATTTATATTTCGTACTTTGAATTTTAATTATTTTTATTCATTT
>NW_017144060.1:0-1356 GCF_001652005.2 Ceratina calcarata
ACAATTTGATGAGAAAGAGAAGATGCGTAGAAATGTTTATAACGATGGATAATACCTGTCTATTGTCTTTTAATGTTTCATGCATTTCTTCTAATCGAACGGAATGAAACAAATATAAATAAAACGGAAACGAAACAATTTTTACTTCCCGTTACACGGTTGAAGTAACTTTGCGACGCAGTTACTTAGCTCACAAGGAGACAACACGACGTTCGGGTCACGGATTTTTTTTAAATTTTGTACACTCTTAATACTCCACTAGGACAACATAAATATGAGACAACAAAAGAAGTTCCATGTGTCGCTTATCTTCTCTTGTGTTATGATTGTGAGCAAGAAGCGGCGGCGGTCAAATTCATGGCCAGTATAAACTGGACCTTTACGGTAGTGATTGTTCTATTTACCATATCTCAACACCAATCGTGACTAATACACACAGTGGAAGTGATAGTGCTACCTCAGAATCCTCCAACCACTTGCAATTCTGCATTAAGCACATAAGCCATGCGGCCCTGACGCTAGCAGCCAGGATCAACTAGGCCAAGCCGAGATTCAAGTCCAGCCAAGATTAACAACCATGGATGCTGACACACTCAACAGCACAATTAAGAAGTTGATAAAAAAGGAACAAGATGGAACCCTTAGCCTAGAGGATATTGAACCAGCTTTCCACAGATGCCCGTCGGGTAATAAAAGAAAAATAAATCCGCAACCCTGCGTCGCAAATAAATTAGCCAGGAGTCTCAATATCTCCCAATTCGACGAAAAAATATTGGACGCCCAACTCGCTGACAGTATGGAACTAACGAAATTAATTCAGGAGTTGAAAAACCAAAACGCCCTTTTAGTAAAGACAAATGAAGAGCAAAACCTTAAAATCAACGAGCTCCAAAAAAGGCTAAAGGAACTGGAAAAAACACCTCAACCATCAACAATAGACCAGGCCATGGACACAACCCCTGCACCGACACCGACGTCTAAAAAGACTACCAATAAAACAAATAATACCTGCGCCCCTGTCACGTAAGGGCGTCTACTTTTAAAATAATTGTTAACACTTGGACATCACCGCTATGAACAATTGATTTATGTTGAATTTAACGGGTTTAAAACGATATCTCTGCTGTTCAGATAACGACCACGTGTCGTTCCTAGGTTATACCGGTACAATGAAAAACTTCTTTTCTTTTAGAGTATAGAAATAAACTATATATATTCACTGTATTTGTTACTGAACAATATTAAACAAAATTAAACTTTTCTATATATTCAATTATAAATGAAAAATCCTTTTTCTCTCTCTCTTTATACAAACGTCTGTGACTGCCCAGACCTTACAAAGGAGTAACCGACGAA
>NW_017144060.1:3232-5682 GCF_001652005.2 Ceratina calcarata
ATATATACTCTTGTTCAGTTTGCAAATACGTCCAGAGCCATCGTCGAAACTTTCGGATTGATACATGTAGATTTGTTCCTGAAGTTCTCCATGTAAAAAGGCTGTCTTGACATCAAACGCCATTAGCTTCATATGATTTGAAGCAGCTAGACTGAGGATTAAACGAATTGATGCATGAGATGCTACAGGACTGAAGGTTTCATTATAATTTATTCCTTCCTTCTGTTCAAAACCTCGTGCTACTAGGCGGGCCTTGAATTTTCCATTTTGTTTCTGTCGTAATACCCAACGACATGTTAAAGGTTTCACCTGATCCGGTGCATTTACCAAGTTCCAGGTGTGCATTTTTACGAGTGAGTCATATTCTTCGGACATTGCTTGACGCCACTTTTCATCTTTCAGTGCTTCAGTGACCGAAATATCTTCTATTTCACCAATCATAGCTATATTAGAGCTATTATTTCCCATGACATAGTCACTGAATCTTGCAGGTAATCTAGTAATTCGACGAGTACGTTGATTCGTGATATTAGTTTGACCAGTATCTGGCGTAACGATTGTGTCTTCAGAGTTTTCTAAAACTTGATGATCAGAATCTTCTGACATGTGAACTTCATTTGAACTTTCATAGTCGGAACCTTCAGACTCAGAGTTTTCAATAGCTTCTTCGACATTTTCAATTTGATTTTCTCTCAGCTCCAGTGTAGCTTCAGCTTCGTTACAGGATTGTAGACCATTGACTTGTTCATTAAATATGACATTGTCTGAACAGTAAACTTCTTGTTCATCTGGCATATATACTCGATAGCAAGGAGAATCAATGTCATAACCAATGAAAACACCCTTCTTAGATTTCTTGCCAGTTTTGGTTCTTTTATGGTCTTGAATAAAGACATAACATTCACAGCCAAAAATTCTGAGCTTCGAAATATTCATTTTGCGTCCAAACCATAATTCAGCTGGACTCTTACCCTTTTGAGAACTTGTTCCTGTTTGATTTAAAGTGAAGACAGCATAGTTAATAGCTTCAGCCCACAATTTTTCATTCAAGTCCTCTCCATGAAGAGCTGATCTAGCAGATTCTACAACTGTACGCATTTCGCGCTCTATTCGACCATTTTGTTGTAGCGTGTATGCGTTTGAGTAGATATGAAAGACTCCAAGTTCTTCCAACAGTTCTCTTGTGTCGGCATTCTTAATTTCTTTTCCATTATCAGACGTTAAACATTTAATTTGTTTGTCAAATTGATTTCTGACCATTCTCGGAAAAGCGTCAAGTTTAGATGCTGCTTCATCTTTTGTTTTCAGAAAATAGACTGTTCTAAAATGAGAGAAGTCATCCTTGAACAGTAAAAAATATTTCGCTCCTCCTAAAGACCTGACATTCATTTCACACAAATCGACATGAATTACGTCGAGTATACGTTTCGCAACCTTCGAATCTTCGGGGTGAGATATACGATGCTGTTTTCCATAGATACATCCAGTGTATACGTAATCATCCCAGTCATCAAGAAATTTGATTCCTTTTGCCTTCAGTACTTCTTTCACATATCTTATATTCTGGTGAGTCTTTGTTTTAATGGAAGCTGTGAATAAACACTTTTCTGACTGTTCTCGAAAAAATAACATTCTGTATAGATTTCCTTCCCGTTCAGCTATTGCTACTATCTCCTTTCCATCTGCCGTAGTAAATGTAGACTGATTCGCATCTGCTGACTGTACATAGTTCTTGTCCAACATTGATGTGACGGAGAATAAGTTAAAATTCATTTCGGGTACAAACAAGACATCTTTTAATACTATTGGGTACCATTCCTTGCCATTAAAAGTAATTCAACATCTCCTACTCCAATACCTTTCAATTCGGTTGCATCACCAATCATGACCATTGAGGGATCTTTTAGCTTTGTAAAATTAATTATCCAGTCTTTTCTAGATGTCATATGTTGTGTCGCAGCACAGTCTTGATACCAGAAATCGGTGCAGTCAGTATGTGCATTGATTTGATCAACATTGGTCGTAGTCAATCCAACAGAAACGAGAGCACGACGCGTTGTTTTCTTACTGGCATAATTGTTGTTGTTGTCTTTTCTTTCAACATGTCTTTCACCCGAATTTCCTGTCGGACACTCTTTGGCAAAATGACCCTTTTGTTTGCACAGATTACACCCGTACATATTCTTGCAGTAGGCTAGATACTTAGCACACGGCTTGCTCCTACACTGTTTCTTGACATGACCTTTCTTACCACATTTGAAACATTCTACTACAAATTGTTTCGATGCATTTTCCTGAGGATGTGACTGTATCATATTCTTGCCTTGATTTACAATGAGAGCATTTGATGAAGACATTGCTTGAGAAGATTCTGACTCATTTAAACGATCTTCTTCAAGTCTCAGACGTTCAAACAATTTATTCAATGACTTATCCACTCCACTTAGATT
>NW_017144061.1:0-313 GCF_001652005.2 Ceratina calcarata
TACTCACTACATCCAGAATAATACAGGCATCGACTGATTGATAAATAGACATCAAGAAATACCTAAAAAAACCAGACAATGACAGCAAAACAAAACAATAAATGAAAACCTCATTAGAATCACTTACCAAAAGGAAACAAGAAGCAAACTAAAAACGATTACCTTCACATCAGACCATCGTCCAAAAAGAGGATCAAACAGAACTTCAAAAAACAACCTGCAACTAAACAAACGAATAAAACAAACAAGAACATGCAAACCACTCACCGACAAAAACACAACGACAACAAGCACAGTTCCATACCCTAAAACA
>NW_017144062.1:0-313 GCF_001652005.2 Ceratina calcarata
ACGAGGAAACGAATTGTTCTCTTCTCGTGCCGATAGAATTATACAGTCCACGCGAAGCGAAGACGAGGCGGCCGCACACGTCTTACGCCAATTGATTGCACGAGTATTCGTGCACCTCATAATTTGTATTTTTCCGAATTGTTTCCAGAAATTCTAACGAGACGAACAGCGGTGTTTTCCACCGAGGACGTCAGGGCTAGACTGGCAGTCGCGTCTTTTCCTTATTAATACATTGATTCATTAGCTTCTTTTTTTTTGATAAACGGTTGTGGGTTTCTGAGGGAAACTTTTCGTGTCTTTATTTCTTATTCCC
>NW_017144063.1:0-313 GCF_001652005.2 Ceratina calcarata
AGGCGTATTTCACATTACACTCCTGCGGGAACCGTGCGTTCTTCTGTTAACTTCCGAACAATAACTTCTTAACCGTTATCCTGTGGCAAGTGCGTCGCGTAGAGGATTAAAAAGCTTAAGAATTTATCGGAGTCATTTTGCGCTCAGTGTTTAGTGTGGATTGTGACTGTGTGTTTCGTGTCATGTGGACACTACGAACGGGATAATTTCGGTGCATGTGTACTCGTGTGGATATTTCATTTCGTTGGATAGAAAAAGGCATTCACCCTCCTGACTCGAAAATCCCATAGAGCGAGTTTCGATGTGCTCTTGC
>NW_017144064.1:0-313 GCF_001652005.2 Ceratina calcarata
TACTGTATTTTGTCCTCGCTTACGTTACCCATGGACATACCTCTGATTCGCCTACCGGCTTGCTACGTGACGTATTTTTAAATATTCATAATATATTTATAAATATTCATATAATTCATAATAATAACATAATATATTGTCAAAATATGGGGGTCAGCACGCGAAGAAAAGAGAGAAAAATCGCTCGATCTGGTAACGCTGCTGAGGACACTTAACGATCTATACTTGCGGTCTCGAGAGTCTAGGAGCGAATTCCGACTCGGGAGCGTTGGCTCGCGGCCGGACGCCCGGCCTTTGACGCGTGAACAAGCGC
>NW_017144065.1:0-313 GCF_001652005.2 Ceratina calcarata
AGACATATATTTTAACATAAGAAATATTAATTTTCGCTATGTTGCGTTATTCGAGTATCGAAAGAACCTAAACGTTTGAATTGAAATAAATAACATTCGGTTCATACATGTGAACTATGCTGTAGTTCCCGAAGATTATTTGTTCGATTTAAAAATAGTGTTGTTGTTCTGGCCAGTCTTCCAGTGTCATTCAAGTGAAAGAGTAATTCATCTGCATGTAAAACGAATGATGGAAAACCCTTGTTTTTAGTTATCCTTATAACTCCATAAAAAACTGTTATCATAAAATGTAAATGATAATGCGAATGAAATA
>NW_017144066.1:0-313 GCF_001652005.2 Ceratina calcarata
ATATAAATGTTTGATTAACAATATTTTTTTGCAATGTTAGATAATTATTTACTAATAAAAATGCTAATATCAAAAGGTGTTGTATCAAGCATAGAACAGTTCTGAATGCATGTGCTATTTGTGTCAGAGCTGTCAATATTGGTTTGTTTCATTGAAATAATGCTTCAATGCTAGCTATTCATTGGTACTGTTATAAAGTGCAATCTATATTCAAACTATCAATGAAGACTATGATGTGTAAAATAATAGTCTTAGAAATTCAATTTTGAAAATTTTTTTCCTATCACTTATACATATATGCAATATATAGTAA
>NW_017144067.1:0-313 GCF_001652005.2 Ceratina calcarata
GGCACGAAGGCACTAATCCTTCGAAAGCCGTCTATAAAAAGTGTCTGGCTTGAAATAGCCCTTTGTCTATCCCTTCGTCTATCGAATTTTTTCTAAACGTTTTTTACCTCAGAAAAAACATGCATCGTGTCCTCGGGCCTGAACAAAAGCGTTCGAGTCCCGAAGGCCTGAGCATCTGGTATCCACTTTCTCGCTCTTTTGTAACTACCCGTTTTCTGACCCTTAATCTTCCTCTCTCTTACACTACCGGGGGTACAGAACGTTCGCGCACTTTGTTCGACCCATCGTCATGTTTTCCAAAACATGAAGATCC
>NW_017144068.1:0-313 GCF_001652005.2 Ceratina calcarata
CAATCATCCTTTCACGCATTGGAATTCATACACGCGATACCGCAGACATCGCTCTCGCACTAGCGATCGACCGAGCCTCGGACCCCGGGGATGATCAGAAGGAAAAAGGAAAAAAAAACTTTCTCTTTTTTTTAAAAAAAAAAACAAAACGAAACAAAATAAACGAAACAAGATAAAATAAAATAAAATAAAATAAAATTTCGTCCAAGATCTCCCCCGAGGCCAGAAACAAAGGAAAGGAAAACGCCATATTCTGAGCGTCGAGGCTCGCTCTCATCGACACGATTCCCCGCGACAAACGCGCCACGAAAAG
>NW_017144069.1:0-313 GCF_001652005.2 Ceratina calcarata
ATCATACAGTTTGCTAGGGTGAAATGAAAAAAGACAAAGACGCTTTTAAACTAGACATGCTTTATTGTTGAGTGACGTAGGATATCCGAGAAATGTTGACATCTGATAAAATGGCGGAGTTTTTATGAAATTTTTCGATTTTTCCTTAAAAAAGTTGTTTTTTCGTTGCCAAAATTACAGTTTTCATCCAATAAAGAATATCATATGTCATTCAACAATAAAGCATCTCCAGAACACTATTAAAATTTCAAGTCAATGGGATAATTGGTCTTTGAGTTAGAGTGTCAACAAATTTGAAAAACACCATTTCGAG
>NW_017144070.1:0-313 GCF_001652005.2 Ceratina calcarata
CGTATACACATATGAATTATTATTGGGAGCAAGAAATTATATAATAAATTTATAACGTCGAAACAAGGTTCAAGTATTTGGAATGTAATATTGTACAATTACACGTACCGTCAAAGATAAAGGTTTTGCTAATAAAAAATGATAACACAGGTAAGGCTAATATCACTACACAGTGAAATAATACTGTTCTGAAGACTTGAAGTTCTGGTAATTCCTGTAAACAGAAACACACACATATATATATTAACAGTTTAACTTTGTGTAAACACAATGAGTGACACGTTGATACTATATAATATAGATATAAAACGTA
>NW_017144071.1:0-313 GCF_001652005.2 Ceratina calcarata
CAACTCGCTAAAGGCACGTATCCTCGCTAACTTGGGTGTAAGGGTGGAAAACCACCCTCAAAAGTACCGTTTATTTAAGGCGTTCCGTTTTGGCACGCACCCTAACAAACCACTGCGAATCAAAGCCAACCTCGCCGTCCCTACTCCTACACCCTTCTTCTCGACAGCCAATCATCAGTATTACACACCCCCTTCAAACTTCCTTGTTGAGAGAGCCCACGATCCTCACCAAACAAACCAACTCCGAAGATCATTGTCATAGTAACCATCGCATTGTAGAGAAGCATTGTAAATTTGTAGTTCGCAAAGTTTA
>NW_017144072.1:0-313 GCF_001652005.2 Ceratina calcarata
TTCTATCTTCAAGTGCCAAAGGTCGTCCCATTGATCCGCTGATGCTCTTCTAAGAACAGGTGCATTTGTCGACAAAGGAGTAAGTTCCAAAGGAATTCCTCTCTTATTTTTCATAATTTTATACCCATGTTACGTAATGTTTAAAATTGGTAGTTATTCGTACGTTACACTTGTTCAGTGAATGTAACTAACGATTACTTTCATGTTTCATTTATTCTACTTCGCTTTGTCTCATATTTAATCAAATTGCGTGCAACTTTTGTTTCAATCCTTTGCTCTCGTCGCGAGCGTGGCATACGGGCGCGGCAACGCA
>NW_017144073.1:0-313 GCF_001652005.2 Ceratina calcarata
ATAAACTGGAGTGATGTGTTTATGACCAAGTATGTATAAATTTTCCATATTGTAAAAGAAGAATTCTTGATAATACTTTGAACGAAACGCGAGCAGTAGGTGATTCTAATCATGTTACGTAATCGTGGAAACACCTGCACGATTTTCCTCGAATGATTATAGCAGGTGTTACAATTTGTGTCTTAGTATATCGTATAATCTGATAATTCACGATTTCATTCTCATAGGGCATGAATCAAATAAATCAAAGAATTATCCATTTCATTCAATTATTATTATCACTATTGTCATCGTGAGTTTTAGTAATAGATAC
>NW_017144074.1:0-313 GCF_001652005.2 Ceratina calcarata
TCGTGATTTAATGTACAGAAGACTGCGATTACATAGTTTATGTAAATGCAATGTACGTGCAACATTTGTAATTTACGAAACTGTTTATGTATTTGTTATATATAATATTATATGAAAAATATATATTCTTAAAGGTGTTAATAAAGTTCCATGCATTTCGAAAATAGTTTGATAACTTCTCTCTGTGCATTACTATAATTTATTAAATTTTACTTAATTATAAATCAAATTGTAATCATTATTCCATTTATCCAACTTGCTATACTAATTATTATGTATCACAGTATCATTATCTAAGATTCGATAGTTCAAA
>NW_017144075.1:0-313 GCF_001652005.2 Ceratina calcarata
AATCGCATTATATTTAGAAAGTAATATTCGTTTATGAACAAACACGGATTTTCATGCGAAATCAAGTGTTTATACATACACTTAAATAATTCATCATTTATATTTCATATAAGTCGAGTGATAAACGTTGAAGGCAAGATAACTTGCGACAATGTACATCATATACTAGGCAATGTATCATATGTCTGACCTGTTATGAATTTTCGTAACGTATGGCTAGCCGAATCTATAGCCTTTATGCAAAAAAGTAAACATTCTTTTCACAAAAACACTAAATATTTTTAGAAAATCTTCTTCAAAATAAAATATCCTT
>NW_017144076.1:0-313 GCF_001652005.2 Ceratina calcarata
CAATAAAAATCTACTATTTATCTATAGTGGCGTACAGTGATGTCGCGGCGCTCCGTTCAGCGGAAGTACCGCCCGTAGCGAAAGGGTTAATCGATGAACTCTTTAAGCTGCACCGAAGGTCACTAATAACTCGTTTCCAGCCTTTAAAATCATGCGTGTGAAAACTATGAGACCATAAGCCTCGAATTCCCTTTCGATGTGGCAATTCTTCAGTTCACCCATTCACTCGTTACACTCTGAAACCAGCAAATTCCGAGACCTCTTATATGTACACGTCTCCGTATGAAGCTGACACGTCCCGAAGGTACTGAAA
>NW_017144077.1:0-313 GCF_001652005.2 Ceratina calcarata
ACCCTAAAAAGAATAATTGGTTGAAGATCAGAAATGCATTTGGGTGACTAAAATATTCAGGTTAATTTAACTTGGTACAATTATTGATAACACTAACCGATAAATAAGAACTTTTTTCAGTTTTTGCAATATCCATCACGTAATTCTTATAGAGTTTCTCGTGCCAAAGACGAATCTGGAAACAGAATTGCTCTATCACGTACTGTTTTCGAAAAAATGCATGATTTTTGGGAAAAATAGGGTATTACAGGAAATCTAAGTATTATACATATTGTAACATAAAAGATTGTCTAATTATGAATGACAATTTTTA
>NW_017144078.1:0-313 GCF_001652005.2 Ceratina calcarata
CTTTGTTTTAATTGTTTGGGATCGCACAGGGTCAACGCTTGTAATTCTTCTGGACTCTACATGTGCTCTACATGTCAGGGAAAGCATCACACGCTTTTGCACGTCAAAGGCCAAGGAAGTTCGCAGGCTGTGCAACAAAATCCCGATCGTTCGCAAACAGAGGTAGGCTCGAATACTCCCGTGGTAAGCCTGCATGCGGCTACGATTTCCGCTCCAAGACGAAGGATTGTTTTAGCCACAGCGCAAGTGCAGGTGATTGGTCCGAGAGGGGATAGAGCTTGCGTCCGAGCGCTGTTGGACCAAGGTTCGGAAG
>NW_017144079.1:0-313 GCF_001652005.2 Ceratina calcarata
AAAAATTTTAAATCGTATGTATGTACATACGTGACATCACACTTATGCTGGAATCGTTCCGTTCTCAATCTAACAATTTTAGATAATATTTATTTTATAGTTAGTTGCTCATAGTTAATATTTATTTTATTGTGAGTTGCTCTATTGTGTTACAAGTTTACTTTGATTTCATGATTTTCTAGATTTTATCGAGTATAGGGACTAGGCAACTCAGGTTTATTTGGATTCATCTTTACTAATATAATTAAAAAGAAAACCTGACGATTTACATTGATTTCATCACTTTCCCGAGCTGGTTTTTACAGGAATGGAT
>NW_017144080.1:0-313 GCF_001652005.2 Ceratina calcarata
TTTAAGTTCCATTGTTTAATTTCAATAAACTATAATTAATAATTAAGGTACATCCCCATTACATGAACTAGTTATAAGACTAAAAATTATAATTGCTTAGCTGGCTATAATATAAAAATTATAACAATATTCTTTTTAAAATATACAGAACTCTACAGAATTAAAGTTCTTATGCATATCATATAATAAATTTTAATCTCGTCTCATATAAAAAATTTCCAATAAATTAAATAATGGGAGATAATCACGGAAATACTTCGATTATTCAATCCACAAACAATTGTACCTGTAACGATAATATGGCGTATATAAT
>NW_017144081.1:0-1655 GCF_001652005.2 Ceratina calcarata
TCCTTTAATTTGAAAATGAATCCTCCCTGATCTGAAGAACTTGAAAACGATTAAATTCGCCTTCGGCGTATTGCTTCGTTTCTGTACAATAAAATCTCTAAAAGGAAGACGATTGAAACGAGGCTACAGCGTGGAATGCGAACTGCAGTCGAATTCCAGAGACACCTGCTAACGGAAGATTCATTTTAGCAAACAATGCGATTTGGCAAGCTGAAACGAACGAACGTGAGTTCCAGGGGTTGGAATATAAAGCCGGTGCAGTAATCCGCAACAAGGTAACCTAAGAGCGTCAAGCTATGTAAATCAGTTCACATGGCAATCAACCAAAGTCGCGTTTCGAATATCTCAGACTCCTCCCAATTGTCTTTGATAATAACTGCTAACAGCGGAGGGCAATGTCGGATGAGCACGTTGAGTAATCCTCTCGCGTTTCGAACGGGTTCCAAGCGTGCCGGAAATAGATGACTGTGCGGCACGATGTAACCGCTCCCATTGTTTCCGGTACGACAACCGGCGACCGGATATACATAGTATGCAGTACAGAACTTGTTTCGACCGCGGACGCTCACACTCTATCCGAGTGCGCTTCGGGATTGTGTATTGTGTACAGGATGATTCAAGAGGGGCTGCGAGAGAACAGTATTTGGGGGCTTGAATCTCAACAACAGGAAAACGCTCTTATCGTTTCATCGAGCTACTTACAGGTTCATACATTCTGGATAAAATGTTCGCGACAAACAAAATTTTTCACTGATCCAATTAGCACAGAATTTTATACTTGTTATACAATCAGAAAGATAGAAATTAGTAATCAAATCAAGAATTTCACTTACCCCGTGGTGACGGATGCGTATATTGCGGCGTCGGCCAATTCCATTTCGTCGTCCTTGCGCTGATAAACTCACTCGGTCGGGATAATTCCACTGCACGTATCGCCGCGGTTGAATCCTATTAGACAGGAGGATAGCGTGGCGGGATTGCAGCGCGAACCAGGTTTTTGCGCAGCAGCCAATAAGTCGCTGGCAAATTAAGCGGAAGTCGGAATTATCGGGCCACGAGTCCAGTAAGCCCGAAATTCGATCGCTGCCGCTTGTTTTGCGCGACGATGCAAATTATCCCTTATTTTCCTTCCCTTCTTCCGGCTTCCCAGGGAAATTAACCGAAATGGGTTTGCTGATATGTATCTAGCTAGTTGCGTAATTGGACAGTCGAGGCTTAAATTGCTTCGCTGTTTTCTGGATCTAGTCTTTCGCATTTTATACGTATTTCTGAATTGACATTGTAATGAATTCAGTTTCATATAACGAAAGCAAGACCTTCGTAGAAGTTCAAATTGTTATTCGATTCAATTATGTTAGATATTTAAATGTGAAGTAAGATGTGCCATCTTTTTGCATTTCCAGTGTAATAGCTTGCCGTTCTGAAGATAGATCATGGTTCGATAAAGCGCATGGACGTTATGGCAACCATGTAGTACCGTCTTTTTTTCGTGTATTAAAGTGCTTATTAATTTAAAGTTACATTTATGTTCATTTGTATGTAATTTTAATCTTCAATAAAAACTGACCTTTTCAAGGAAAGGTAAAAAACAAGGCAAGTTTGCAATCAAACTAAGGTCTAGAAAGTGAAATCGGAACGAATCTAGTAGTCAAATT
>NW_017144081.1:2350-3239 GCF_001652005.2 Ceratina calcarata
CCGCTGTGAATAAGCCCCACGTGCAATTGCTCTGACTAAACACAACAAACATACATTTGACCGCTCGCACTTTCACCATTCATTGTAACAAAATATAATATCTTCAAGGGGTTTTTTTATGCCACATGGCTTTTCCCTTTAATCATGTCTGTCGAGCCAATAAACGTCTATAATTTTTCTGACTCAAATCTAGGTTTGATTTATTCCCTAAAAACATCTTCATCCTCACTCAAAACTCTGAAATACGGAATTTCTTCATGTTGGAGAGGTTTCGACGATACAATTTGTTAATGCGGCAATTGAAAAATGTGCAACCTTCGTAGTTAATCCTTACGGAGCACTGCTTTTAAAATGTCAGTAAAGTGGTACAAGCAATTGGTGAATTAAATTTCTCGTTCAAGCAGTTCGTTTCCCTTTCAAGGGATGAAATCGATACAACGTGACGAAGAAGAGAAGACGAAGAAGCGGGCAAAATTGAGTTTGATCAACAGAGAACTTGGACGAGATCCGAGAAACCATGTTGAATTAAGAATTTACTGGGGAACTTTTCCCTTACTGTCAGACCAGGCTACAATTCCATTCGTTCGTATTATGTGTATATTCTGAAACTGAACGAAGTGTAACAGTCCTTTCATACGATGCGGTTTTTCGACCGATTCGGTAATTTTACCGAATCGATAATAACCGAGAGCAGCGTTCACACATTTCTGAATTTTCGCTACGCATTCTTAACTTCCAAATATACGAATTAACGGTTTCAGTATAGTGTGAAATAGCATTTACTGCAACAGTTTATTTCACATTAGGATGAATAATTCATTATATCAATTGTTCGTATTGTATATACTATAGATATATAATTTCATACATGTGTACACGAGAAATTTAC
>NW_017144082.1:0-312 GCF_001652005.2 Ceratina calcarata
ATTTCACGAGAACTGAAAGTTTTTTCTTTTATTATTAAAAACAATAGAATTTACTTGAATTAAGATTGCAGATAACAAGGACTTATTGTACTCGTCCTCAAGAAGCGGTTATGAAAAAATTGCTAGTTTCTTACTTCGTCCTTTTTGGTTGATTTTTTCACTCCACCGGCTGGACTGTACGGTGCATACCTACATGTAGCCTTCAACTCGAACAACACATCTCCCGGAAAATCCAGTATGCGTACATGAATCATCAGCAGTAGATAGTGGATATAAGATATAATACAAAATATTGCCATTTCCTCATGACGA
>NW_017144083.1:0-312 GCF_001652005.2 Ceratina calcarata
TAATATCGAGTGGACGTCGACGGATGATTATTAAGCAATCGGTCACGAACCATGGACAATTAAACGCGGAAGTTCCGGCGACCTTGTGATTCGACGACGACCGTGTACGAGGCCGTCTAGACTTTAGACTAGTCTAGACTATCCGTACGTGATGTATCGAACGACGTTCAATGGGCGAAACGAAAAAACGCGACCCGAATTTAATTCAATCCACCTTATCAATTGGTTCCTGTTTACATATTTCTCTTTTTATTAAATAATTGAAGTTACGTCTACAACTAAGGTAATTAGCGACTTACACAGTAACAACAG
>NW_017144084.1:0-312 GCF_001652005.2 Ceratina calcarata
ATATTTCTTACTTATCTTGTTTTGTTTGTTGTTATTTTCCTGTCACTTGGTATTTCATTTCTAATTGTTTACTTTTTCAGGTCACTTGGTCGGTCACTGCTTTGACCGTTTCCGTTCCTGCCACGAGGAGGCGGACCTGTCATCTACTTTCTAATGTTTGATTCTTTGTTACTGTTTTGTTTACAATTCTTTTGTTTTCAGGTTTCCTGGAGTTCCTGCGCTGACTCTTCAATTTGATGGATGGCTGGACTTGCGACATTTGTTAGGTAAGTTCCTCTTTTTGCATATAGGTCTGTAGCGAAGTTGTTGAGT
>NW_017144085.1:0-312 GCF_001652005.2 Ceratina calcarata
GTAAAGGATTTTGTAATTTTACATCTATATTTGCATGCATTCAGCATATATATTGCACTAAATTGCTTCTTATAAGTCATGTTTTGTATGTTTTATATTCGTTTAGGTTCTGCAGATGCTTGCTCACAAAGTGCAATTGCACAACAATGCATGACATTAACTCCGCGAGCTAAATCCCTGTACAAGCGTATGCGCACGTTTATGACTGTACATACAGAAAGAGGAATTTACTGCTGAAAGAAGGATTAAAACGTGCAGAGAACCATTATGACTTCTGTTATTCTGGTTTGAATTAAGAAGCGTTGAACTTTT
>NW_017144086.1:0-312 GCF_001652005.2 Ceratina calcarata
ACCTCCAGAATCACCCTTTTTTCGGCTCTAATACTTTTTCTGGGATATCCTGTATACAGATATTTAATTGCATTTCATTTAACATAGCGCCATACCTATTTTTGATTAATTCAACGATTATCGATAAGTAGACAATGGATTTTTATGCAAAATAAGATATTTATGGTCCCAGTTTCATTTAATAATATTCTAAATTTGAGTAAAATCTGATTGTTAATTCTATTATCGATTCAACTTTTTTAACACTAGAAAGACTAAAACTTAGTATATATCTATATTGCCCAAAAGCAGTCAAAATGACTGCATTGTGAA
>NW_017144087.1:0-312 GCF_001652005.2 Ceratina calcarata
AGACCAAACTTCTAAATAATTACCAGTATAATTTATATGCAGTCACCTTTTTCTACCATGGTTTCTTGAGAGAGCCACTTTTACGAGTACTTTTGCGTAGTATTGCAATAAATGGGCGTTCGGGACAACTGTCGTATTTGCTGAACAACGTTCCACAGAATATATTTAACCGCTTGCCGTCTAGATTCCATAACCTACGTAATTTACACATATTCTAATGAGTCACTAGCGCACCGTGTAATTTTATCACTTTCACCGATCTTTGATTAACTCAATCGACTAAAGTGTTGCCAACAGCAAAACTATACATTT
>NW_017144088.1:0-312 GCF_001652005.2 Ceratina calcarata
CGATATAGGCGCGTGACTCGTCAGTGAGAAATACGCGAATAGTTACATTAAAAGAGTAACATTGGTGCGGGACTGGAGATAATAACAAGGGGAATGCGAAAATTCCTGCTCGCGTTAATTATCGCGAGTTCTACGCTGGCTCCGATTAAAAGAAACCCCCGGTTTCTTTGAAATTACCCTAATCACGAGCTTGTTAGTTTCCACTGAATTCTATAATCCGCCGTCTGCTGTATTATTATGATCCACACGTTCGAGATTGTAACTGTAAATAAATGTTCCACGTTGGGTGTCTGCTCGGATCGGTAGAATAAT
>NW_017144089.1:0-312 GCF_001652005.2 Ceratina calcarata
ACAAATCAAATCACTATCAGTCAAACAGATAGAAAGAGAAACTATAAGCATAAAAACATACATATTGGTGATAAAATACTCAACCAACAAACATTCAAAGTAAACATTAAAAAATTTTTCAAAGATCCTAGTAAGCTCGAAGAATCAGAAGTAGATACATAATAAAAAACAATCAAAGCGGCCAGCAATCCAGCAGCAAATAACGCTCACAAGATCTGCAAAAAAAGAAACAGAGTCAACAATAGAAACAACAATAAAATAA
This sequence comes from Ceratina calcarata, assembly GCF_001652005.2. Taxonomy (NCBI): domain Eukaryota; kingdom Metazoa; phylum Arthropoda; class Insecta; order Hymenoptera; family Apidae; genus Ceratina; species Ceratina calcarata. The sequence goes on from NW_017144089.1 coordinate 263, forward strand.
CGACGTCTCCCCTCCCTCGCACAGATAAGACCGAACACGACAGAGTGAAC
>NW_017144090.1:0-312 GCF_001652005.2 Ceratina calcarata
GGCTTACCTTAAATCTGAGAGGACCGACAGGCGGTTTCCCGTAAGGAATTCCCTGGAAAGCGGAAAACGGTTTCGAGTGCCATATCGTTTCGAAGATTCTGCCACGTACGGGACCGTCGGCAGTTTGCACCACTTCGGTCATACGTTGGCATTCGACGGATGCCAGTAACGTGGCTACCGATAAGAGTATCGAAAAACTGAACATAGTGTATCTCTCTGTACTATCTACACCGTTTTCGTCAGCTTGAGTTAACGATACAGGCATCCGACGGCAGTGGCAACGTGAATTTATAATCGCCTTCTCGCGTACAT
>NW_017144091.1:0-312 GCF_001652005.2 Ceratina calcarata
ACCCTGATTTGAATAGTCCAGTGGGCTTTCACACACTCCAGCTTCTTGACCAATTTCGTATCAGCTTTGTGTTTATCGCTGATCAGGTTGTTTCCCTCGCGGGGATTCATAAATCACTGTTAAGCCCAGCATTTTGTACATGAACTCCTTTAAGTTGCAGAGGGTGTTCCTGTTCGTGTAAAACTTCGCCTTCACATGTGTGGTTAAGGAAAACAAATTAACTTTAACGGCAGCACTTTCCCCTTATCGATACCTATATTCTATAATCTAGTGTATAAGTCACGAAACATTTTTTTTTGTAATATCCAAGGT
>NW_017144092.1:0-28796 GCF_001652005.2 Ceratina calcarata
TCTCTCTCTCTCTTTCTCTCTCTCTCTCTCGCTCGCTCTCTTAATTCTTTTTGTTTTTTCTTTTTTATTAATTTCAATAACAACCATTCTTTCATTTTAAATTTGTTTTACTAAATATATCACAAACTGCCGGTGGCTAGTGCAGCCCTCGAGTTCGTACCGAAACCGGTTATCGTGCATCATCTCGTTTCGCTTTTAACGACCACGGGACCGAGTCTTGTCTCCAGTCTCTGGTGGCTCCTCGCCTATGCGGCTCGAGACAAGCCGTTCGCCACGAACTCTCGGGCTACCACCGGAAAAATATAACATTAAGGGGTTACATGTTAATAGTTACATCACTGTCGGAAGAAGCACATCTCCGGAGGGTCCACGGCGAACAGTCGCCGAACACATTTTGGGACCGTTCACCGCGGACCCTTCGATCTCGTCCCCAACGTACGGTTAGTTTAAGTTGTCGAACTAGTAAATTTTTTTTGCTTTTCCGTTTAGGTATTATGCTGCCACAGAGGATTCCCTTTTTTGTTTTTTTTTTTTTAATTACTGTTGTTCAAAAGATTCTTTATTTTGATTGTTCAGTTTATACAAATATATGAAGAACTGAAGAAAAATTGGGAAAAATCCAAAAAATGAGTATCAATTGTAGTATCGCTAATTTCGTAGTTAAATGACGTTTATGAACCTATAACAGCATAACAGCCTCCATTACGTGGCTATCAAGCCTATCGTGTAAGTCGTTAAGTCATATGAATGTAAACAGTACTAACAACATGCAATTCTATGAATCGGAAACAAAAAAACGAAAGAATTTGCATTTAGTATTACAGTGCCCATGTACACGTCTAGTTATCCCACAGTACATTTCTCAATCTTTATTTAATACCGAATTTCGTTGAAAAGAAAAACAAGGATGATTATATAAAATATAAGAATTATACGAATTTTGAAGTACAGAGAAATTGTAAAAAAAAAAGCTATTCCGGTTTTATTGTATAGTTTAATAGTGCAATATTTCGGAGAGAACTAAAAGAAGTTCAACACATTCGACGTAAACAAAGTTTAATTGTAGATATATGTGTGTCGTGCAGCAATTAAAAATTATATTGACACTCTGACTGCTAAACAAAATACTTTCCTTAATCAAATTAATTACACAGTTCATAATAATATATTTTTATACTTTATTAGCCTATATCCTGTTAACTATCTTTTGAAATACCACAGCCAAATAACAGCCAATGTATCGATCATCCTAATCCAGGTGAAAACTTTATGCGTCACCTGAATTTAGGTGACATGGCAGTCAAAGTATTTATATGTAATTCTACAAAGGATCTGAATAACAATTATTCTCGTTTTTCGGAAACTAGAATGAAAGATTAAATACGTCCGGAATACGTCAGATTGATCTTCTTTATACGAAGTCGATAAGGATCGTAAATTATAAATTAATAATCCGCCCACTAATAGTATAATAAAATAGTAAACTATTATTATATTGACACAAGTGTTGGAAATTGCGTAGGTTCTTCAATTATTAGCGCCTCAAGGATTTTCGACGAACTTCTTCTTTTGTATAAGTGTGGTACGGAGTAAAGATGCAGATAATTGTCTTCAGCCTCCTTGTCGTTACGGCACAAGTGAGTGAAATTATATTTTCTACTATCGAAGTCTACCTCTTTAATAGTTTAGTCAATTTTGATTAAGAGAATAAACGATAAACTAATTAGCTTGATGTTTGGAATAAAATATAATTTCCTTTATATTTTAGGCCTTCGTCCCATTCCCACTGTTCAGACCGTTGTTCAACCTGGGTGGATATCAAAGTGAAATTAAGAACAGAATCAAAGATATGAGCAACCCTATCCTTTCCGTTCTGAAACAGAATACAAAGAATGCCTCCAATCACCAGTCTGAATTACAGAAAACATGTAACGAAATAAACGAAAATACACGTCTTCAAATTAACGACATTTTAGAAAGGGTACGTATAATACCAGCGTAAAACGTATTAAATAATACGAAAAAAGACTTTTCTACCCACATTTCCTACTTTATTAATATTTGCTTTTTTGTTTACAGATAGAATTTAACATGTCATTGTTAAATCAGACAACGGATATGAATATAGATGAGTGCACACAAGTAATAGATAATGTGATTCGTGAAGCTGAGCAAATTATGAGCAACGTTGATAACTGTATTTCCGGGATCATGGACCAAGCTACGTACTTTATGAAAGAAATTTTGAAGAAACTTGAATACTTTGAAAAAAATTTTGAGACAGCTCTGAAAATCGCCGCAAGCTGTGGTAGATCCATTTTCATATTTGACGCTAGCGGATGCTTTCATAACGTAAGTATTTTATTAGACAAAGGAGCTGTATATAGGATTTATTTTCTTCTTATGTATGAATATCAATAATATAGGCGATAAAAAGCGTACTACAGGTACCACAAAGCCAATTACAGCAGATAACAGAGGACACAATCGACACGGTCGAGAATATCATAGGTCTCAAATTAGATATTGCAAAGTGTGTACTACCAGAATATTTATCATCGTTACAAAACAATGCCGAACGTGTTATCCAGGAAGTCGAGCAGTGCACCCAGGAGAAACTTAACGAGACGAGGACAGCAACGTCCATGAAAATAACTGAACATACGACACATTCTTCAATAATAACTGAACATTCTGTAGTGCCAACTGAGCAATATGCAGGCAGCACGTCACTTGAAACTCCGATGATTACAGACTACTATGCAACGTCTACTACAGTGGCTACTGATAGACAAATAATAACGACCACTGACGGAATTCTTCAAACAAGCCCCGAACAACCAATCGCCAGTAGCACGGAACAATCTGTCCCCAGTAGAACCGAAGAAGCAAGTCCCAGTAGCACAGATCAATTTATACAAAGTAGTAGTGAGCCAGCAGTCAGTACAATTATACAACAATTTGTACCAAGTAGCTCAGAACAACCGATGAGCAGCAGCACAGAGGGGTCTGTCCCAACTAGCACTGAAGAAGTAATTAGCAGTAGTATAGGGCACTCTGTCACCACTAGTACTGAAGAAGCAACTAGCAGCAGCACGGAGCAATCTGTCGCAACTAGCACTGAAGAAATAAGTTCCAGTAGCACAGAGCAATATAATAGTAGTAGTGAGCCAGTAATCAGCACAACTGCAGAAGAATTTGTGCTAAGTAGCTCAGAACAACCGATGAGCAGCAGCACACAGCGATCTGTCCCAACTAGTACTGAAGATGCAATTAGCAGTAGCATAGAACAATTTGTCACCACTATTACTGAAGAAGCCACTAGGAGTACCACAGAGCGATATGTTCCAACTAGTACTGAAGAAGTAGTTAGCAGTAGTAAAGGACAATCTGTCACCATCAGTCCTGAAGAAGCAACTAGCAGCAGCACAGAACAGTGTGTACCAAGTAGCACTGAGCCAGCACTCAACGCAACTGGAGAAGAACTTGTCCCACGAATCTCAGAACAACCGATCATCATCAGTACAGAACAATTGGATACAACTAGTACTGAATCTGCAAGTAGCAGCAGCACGGAACAATCTGTCCCAATTGGCACGGAAGAAGCAATTAGCAGTAGCTCAGAGAAATCTGTCACAACTAGCATTGACGAACCAACTAGCAGCGGCACATGGCAATTTGTGTCAAGTAGCACAGAGCAATCTGTGCCGAGTAGCACAGAGCAATTTGTACCAGGTAGCACCGAGCCAGCAAGAAGAACATCTACAAAACAAGTTGCGCCAAATAGCTCAGAACAACCGATCAGCAGCAGCACAGACAAATCTTACACAAATAGTACAGAAGTAGCAACTACTAGTAGCACAGAACAATCTGTACCAAGTGTCATTGATCATTCATTGAATAATAAATCGGATGTTGCTACGCCGAAATATGATCAGGCTGTTCCAAGTGTTACTAAATATTTAGGGAATGATAAATTTGATTTCCCGCACTATGCGTACGCTATACCAAGTGCTACTGGTGAGTCATCTGATAATAACTCAGACCTTTCTATTGCTAAGTATGATACAGCTGTACCAAGTGCTACTGATCAGTTATCTGATAATAAATCAGACCTTGCTGTTGCTAAGTATGATCAGGTATATAATTTCCTTTATATTTTAGGCCTTCGTCCCATTCCCACTGTTCAGACCGTTGTTCAACCTGGGTGGATATCAAAGTGAAATTAAGAACAGAATCAAAGATATGAGCAACCCTATCCTTTCCGTTCTGAAACAGAATACAAAGAATGCCTCCAATCACCAGTCTGAATTACAGAAAACATGTAACGAAATAAACGAAAATACACGTCTTCAAATTAACGACATTTTAGAAAGGGTACGTATAATACCAGCGTAAAACGTATTAAATAATACGAAAAAAGACTTTTCTACCCACATTTCCTACTTTATTAATATTTGCTTTTTTGTTTACAGATAGAATTTAACATGTCATTGTTAAATCAGACAACGGATATGAATATAGATGAGTGCACACAAGTAATAGATAATGTGATTCGTGAAGCTGAGCAAATTATGAGCAACGTTGATAACTGTATTTCCGGGATCATGGACCAAGCTACGTACTTTATGAAAGAAATTTTGAAGAAACTTGAATACTTTGAAAAAAATTTTGAGACAGCTCTGAAAATCGCCGCAAGCTGTGGTAGATCCATTTTCATATTTGACGCTAGCGGATGCTTTCATAACGTAAGTATTTTATTAGACAAAGGAGCTGTATATAGGATTTATTTTCTTCTTATGTATGAATATCAATAATATAGGCGATAAAAAGCGTACTACAGGTACCACAAAGCCAATTACAGCAGATAACAGAGGACACAATCGACACGGTCGAGAATATCATAGGTCTCAAATTAGATATTGCAAAGTGTGTACTACCAGAATATTTATCATCGTTACAAAACAATGCCGAACGTGTTATCCAGGAAGTCGAGCAGTGCACCCAGGAGAAACTTAACGAGACGAGGACAGCAACGTCCATGAAAATAACTGAACATACGACACATTCTTCAATAATAACTGAACATTCTGTAGTGCCAACTGAGCAATATGCAGGCAGCACGTCACTTGAAACTCCGATGATTACAGACTACTATGCAACGTCTACTACAGTGGCTACTGATAGACAAATAATAACGACCACTGACGGAATAAGCCCCGAACAACCAATCGCCAGTAGCACGGAACAATCTGTCCCCAGTAGAACCGAAGAAGCAAGTCCCAGTAGCACAGATCAATTTATACAAAGTAGTAGTGAGCCAACACAACAATTTGTACCAAGTAGCTCAGAACAACCGATGAGCAGCAGCACAGAGGGGTCTGTCCCAACTAGCACTGAAGAAGTAATTAGCAGTAGTATAGGGCACTCTGTCACCACTAGTACTGAAGAAGCAACTAGCAGCAGCACGGAGCAATCTGTCGCAACTAGCACTGAAGAAATAAGTTCCAGTAGCACAGAGCAATATAATAGTAGTAGTGAGCCAGTAATCAGCACAACTGCAGAAGAATTTGTGCTAAGTAGCTCAGAACAACCGATGAGCAGCAGCACACAGCGATCTGTCCCAACTAGTACTGAAGATGCAATTAGCAGTAGCATAGAACAATTTGTCACCACTATTACTGAAGAAGCCACTAGGAGTACCACAGAGCGATATGTTCCAACTAGTACTGAAGAAGTAGTTAGCAGTAGTAAAGGACAATCTGTCACCATCAGTCCTGAAGAAGCAACTAGCAGCAGCACAGAACAGTGTGTACCAAGTAGCACTGAGCCAGCACTCAACGCAACTGGAGAAGAACTTGTCCCACGAATCTCAGAACAACCGATCATCATCAGTACAGAACAATTGGATACAACTAGTACTGAATCTGCAAGTAGCAGCAGCACGGAACAATCTGTCCCAATTGGCACGGAAGAAGCAATTAGCAGTAGCTCAGAGAAATCTGTCACAACTAGCATTGACGAACCAACTAGCAGCGGCACATGGCAATTTGTGTCAAGTAGCACAGAGCAATCTGTGCCGAGTAGCACAGAGCAATTTGTACCAGGTAGCACCGAGCCAGCAAGAAGAACATCTACAAAACAAGTTGCGCCAAATAGCTCAGAACAACCGATCAGCAGCAGCACAGACAAATCTTACACAAATAGTACAGAAGTAGCAACTACTAGTAGCACAGAACAATCTGTACCAAGTGTCATTGATCATTCATTGAATAATAAATCGGATGTTGCTACGCCGAAATATGATCAGGCTGTTCCAAGTGTTACTAAATATTTAGGGAATGATAAATTTGATTTCCCGCACTATGCGTACGCTATACCAAGTGCTACTGGTGAGTCATCTGATAATAACTCAGACCTTTCTATTGCTAAGTATGATACAGCTGTACCAAGTGCTACTGATCAGTTATCTGATAATAAATCAGACCTTGCTGTTGCTAAGTATGATCAGGCTAGACCAAGTGCTACTGGTCAGTCATCGGATATTAAGTCAGACCTTCCCATTGCTAAGTATGATCAGTCTGTACCAAGTGCTACTGGTCAGTCATCTGATAATAAATTGGACCTTTCTATTGCTAAGTATGATCAGGCTAGACCAAGTGCTACTGGTCAATCACCTGATAATAAATCAGACCTTGCTGTTGCTAAGTATGATCAGGCTAGACCAAGTGCTACTGGTCAGTCATCTGATAATAAATTGGACCTTTCTATTGCTAAGTATGATCAGGCTAGACCAAGTGCTACTGGTCAATCACCTGATAATAAATCAGACCTTGCTGTTTCTAAGTATGATCAGGCTAGACCAAGTGCTACTGGACAGTCATCTGATAATAAATTAGACCTTCCCATTGCTAAGTATGATCAGTCTGTACCAAGTGCTACTGGTCAGTCATCGGATATTAATTCAGACCTTCCCATTGCTAAGTATGATCAGGCTGCACAAAGGGCTACTGATCATTCATTGAATGGTAGTTAAACAGTAGTAATTATTCGTAATAAATAAATAGTTATAAATAACACCGGTGAACTCAGTGATTATTTTTCGCGAATTCATGAGTCTATCATAAACTTTTTTATAAAAATAGTGTAAAAGGTATTGGTCCACTGTTGAGAAAATAATCACCGTGTGTATTAAATGATTTAGTAATCTACTAATCATCGTGATGATTATCAGTTATATTTTGTGCACAAAAAGTTCGAGAACGTCTGAACTGATGTTATATTAATATTTATTATTCTTTACGTATTATTTAAGTTACAGTTCAATATTTAGGTATAGCAACTTCTTAATATAACTTAACTTAATATGAATAGAGCACTCCTCTTTAATAAATTGATTATCGTCCCAAACTTTCCAAGTATGTATAAAAAATACATAAACAAATAAAAATGTCTACGAATAAAATCTTATTCGATGAATTGGTCCACCTCGTGAAATATATTTGCAACTCAAAACCGAACTGACTGAGAAACATCATTTAGCACTTCATACAATGCTTACATGTCGTCCTAAAAATGTATGTCACCTACTCCTTCGCGACAGAAGGCAAAAAAGTGTCAGTCAACGATAGAAACATCAGAGGAAAGTGATATGTTCTGCACTAAGACTCCTCACGAAGTTTTAGAAATTCATGAAAAAATGGAAAGAAAAGAAATGACTATACAATTTATCTTTGAATAAATTATATGTCTCGTGCTTTCTATCCATCAACTACAAGATCAACGTATCAGCTCCTTGATGATTCCGTCATATCCCGACGCATTCTAATAAGAAATTTTATTACATTTAACTCAGAAACGAGCGGGTAACTTGGTTAACGAAGACTAAGGGGTCAGGAGTTTCGGTTTGTCTGATTACGAGTCTTGTTCGTCGATTGTTGTTGTAGACTCGTTTCCTCGAGTACGACCCGCGATCCTCGAGGGAAAAAGTGCTTCATGCGAAAGAAAAAACAAGAAATAAGTGGCACGCTAGACGCGTCACGTCCTCTAGAGCTCTTCCAGCAACGTTGCTTTTCCTTCAACAAGAAGTGTGAGACAGTCGACATGACATCCCTTTTCCAGTTCGGGAGAGGAAAGAGAGATGTTCATGCGCGAGGGATACTGCGACACGCATATACGACGTACGTGTTTACTTTCCTTCGGATGACACGGTATTCCGTTGCATTAAAGTCTGGTCACGAAGTCCGTGACATACGATTTCTAATAAGATTAAGTGATACTAAATACACTATGAAATAAAAGCAATTGAATAATTACAATGCAAATATCTCTGCAGGGGAATAGATTGAGATAATCTAGGGAAATGCAGTACAATGAGATGCTAATACGATTCGAATTAAAGGATATTAAAAAAATGCAGTAACTAGAGAAATTGACGCAATTCAAATAGGATAATGTCTAGGATAGGATTGAATGTTCAGAACAATCGCAATTATTTTGCAGAACTCCGTATATATTTTATTCTATTTTAAACATGAGTTTAATTCTGGATTTCAATATTGATTAGCAGGATTGTACAGGATCAATAGTTATTTCTAAAAGCATTTCTCTGAGTAGCACGCGTTTCTATCACAACAGTCACGAGGTTTCAATTTTCCAAGATATGCTAAGGAAGATGAATGAAGAGAAATTGAAGAGACATCAGGAATAACTTAACAGCGTCATATCACAATTCACAAAATAAAAGAAAATACTTGTCCGAGGAAAATGTCCTTTCTTAAAGTATGGAATAAGCAAACCACATTTTCTATGAATTCATTTATCCTCTACTTCCTTCTTTACTTCGATATTTGCAAAACTTTCATATATTCGAGACAATTATTCAGTCAGTTAATATTGCTATTAGGGGATTGCAGATACTACTCGTAAATTCAGACGTCCGAGCCTCGGGTCAGTTCGTACGAGACGCTGAAAATTCCATCTGCTCAGTTTGCTTAGGTACCCGTAATTACCGGGGCCTGGATATCAACTCCATACTCAAACTCGACTCGAGACTCGAAACTCAATTTGGGAGTCGAAACATTTTAATATTCATGTACAAGAAGTCCTTAGCAATCATTTTGAAAAATACTGAAAATACTTATTAACACGATACGTACTAAGAACATAAAAAATTATTACAGAGAAGCTAATATAAAATCTACATACAACTACGGTTTGTTCGTTGTTCCTTCAAAATATTCAGCTCGTGTACAATTCTCTGTTCCCAACAATTTTTCAGTAATACCAGGAAATGTCTGGTACACACGCAGCAGGAAAACCGCAAATCCGCGAAACCGCAAGATACGCGAGATGCCTTCTCCATCTGATGCATAAATAGGATGAAAAAAAGGTCGCCGTTTTCTGCGAGGGCAGTACCGTTTCATGTTTCAGTTTCAAGTTAAAAACGGTGAAGAGTAAAATTCAGAGCAAAAACATAGTACGGAAATTCATTTCATGCCGAACTGAAAGTGTAAGCATGCGGATTCGATAAAATAGAATCGAGGAACCATAGGTATATTTTTCCTGTTTTCGAGATGGGAAATGTTATATTTTGATTTCGTGAATCCGGGACAGCGCGAACGCAGGTCCCGACTACCAAAAATTGTGCGCTCGACATACCCACATTAGGAGTATTCGCAAGGTTCAGCTCTACCGCAGTGCAATGGAAGAGCCTTGCCCAGAAGGAACCGCCTTCGTGATCACGGTATCCTCCGCGCCAAGTAAGTTATAATTCTGTACCATTCATGATTAACTTTATGCGTTTCGCTCTCCTTTCATTCTCGCGAGAAATTACGTGAGAAACAGATGTCATCTAGTGGGCAATTACCGATTGCATACAAATCGATTACGCCGGTTATCAAAACGATCGACGCACGCGGATCTCTGTTTGCTGTGCTCATTGATTTTGTTTCTATTTTTGAAAAACAGAGAGGGAAGTGATAACGATACATTACATTTCAAGCTGAAACATTAAACCTTTTAATCAATATTAATTCAGTTTTAATCGATAGAATATGATTTACATTCATTGATCAATTGAATTCTTAATGTTTTATTACCTTTTAATAATGAGATGACTCTGAGATTAAAATAAGAATCTACATGATAATAATCATTTTGTAATATAAATGAACATGAAATTGGTAATAGCTTTTTTGAACTTCTTAAAGAACTCGTTCTACTACAGACGAGAAAGTATGTATGTAATTTCATCTGTTTACACGTTATAAATCTTGCTGATCACGTTGCGTGTAATATAATATTTACAGTAACAGTAACGTTTTTGACAGCCTCACATAAGGATCTGAAAAGATTAAGTGCCGTCAATAAATAAACAGTCGATCCCTAACATCGAGCAGCAAGTGGCCAGTCGCAAGTTGAAACAGTGGCCACGTCCCATCTATCAACGGGATGGAGTAGAAAAATATGGTGCGCAATAAATATTTATGGATTCTTCAGCTCTATATACACGCAGAGTCGAGAAACCGTTTTATTTGTGTGGCTACTGTATATAGTGGCACAAAGAAAGTACTGGTAATGCGCAAGGTTTTGACGCTGTTAAAAAAAGAACCAGAGCGAAGGAGCGATCAATGTGGCTACCTTGATAAGACGCGTTCACGTGTATTTAATTCACGAGAGAGATAATTTTATTAAAAATCGTGTAATAAAGGAATGGATTGGTACTTTTATCTCTTTCTCTTTTGTATTAAAGTAGGGCCGGAATCAATTGGGATACCGGAATACATTGGGTTGAAATCAGAGATGCTGCGAATTCACGTGCATGTGTAAAGGTAAATTTAATCTGAGGTTTGTTAGACAGGAACATTGCTAAATATCAATTTTACGATAATGTATGCAAATCTACAGAATTACCTACTTCTCGACAAGTATTATCGTTTCACGTTTCCCTAAACATCCTATTTATAATGAAATTTCCTATGTTTCAGCTTTCGCATCAATGAACCGAGAATTCTGTTACCAGAAACAGTCTACGTATCTCCTTCCAGTTTTGGATAATCGGAAGTTTTTCATATTTTGCACATTGCAATTTCGGAACATCTACGCAAAATTAAATGTACATATTGTCCATGTTCATATAAATATCAGAATAAAGAAAAATCAGAATTATTGATAATTGATTCCTAATCATCAATTGATAAAATCGAATTAACAAACTAGATTGAATTTCTTCATATCATAGTGATGATAGGTATACAAAAATATGCACTTAAACTGAACACAGTTAATCATTGTAATTGACACGACAAGAATACCAAAAATGTTGAGTATCACCAGGCTCGTTATTCCAGCCACAAATAAGGTATATACATATATCGTTGCGCCTTGAATTTTTGTTCAAGTATCGGGGTTATAGGACCTGTTGAGAGCGATTTTGCGTAATAGCATGTTTGGAGCCAAGGAGGTCACTACTTCACCGAGTATTTTTATGCGATTCACCTACTTCTTTTTTTCTTCAAAGGACACAAAATACGTTATACGACCTCGTTTTCCTCTTCTTTCACAAAATTTACAGCATGTCCACGGATAAATCGAGAATCTACGCACTATGTCTCCATGAAATAAGTGTGAATAACCCCTTCTTTGGGAAGATCAATTTAAGCATTCACGATTGAATCGTTCCTCTAATGTATATATTTTTAACCATGCCTTTTTAATGTGATATTAAAATATTTGAAAATACTGATAATCGAAATGATCGATGAATCGAATTTATAGTACATGTTTAAAATCTGATTATGCAGTATGTAAAAAATATAAAATATCAAAAGCATCAGTTGACAAGACTAAAAATAAAAATGACATTTTAATTAAAAGTAATGTTTACGACGTCCAATGTAAGAGTACTATTTTTAAAAATTATATTGATTCACAAGAAATATAATACAAAATGAATAATATTTTCAAATACGGTAATTACAAATATTGATCGCATCTCCTTGCGCTGTGGTTAAGATACTTAGGTCTAACATTTCTTTTACACTATTAATAAGTGAGGACAGTATTGATCCCGTACGTTTACTATGACAACGACTTAAGATTATTTATCAAGACACTGCAATATTTATAATTTTACATCGCTCTATTTAATATGAATAAATGTCAATGAATAAATTTAAACGAAATCGAAAGAAAAATCATAAGAATAAATTAATTCATTGTAATAATAGCTAAAATAATTTCTTATTTAAAATCAATTTTTATATTAACATGTCTATCTAATATTTCTGAGTAATACGTTTCACTGAATTACTTTCCGTGGAATGAAAACAAAGAATTGTGTTTCAGCTTCGAAAGAGGATTCTATTCTCATAGATTTATACATACATGTACGATCACTTCGCCTTGAACTACTTTACTATTACTTTGTGTAAGCAGTCCGTACAAGACAAAATGAAAAATCTTTCTCCTTATCTCTCCTCTTGCTTGTACACCGGTTTCAAAAGTAATATAATAATATGTATAGTAGCATATATGTATAAGAATACACGTTGCTATTTACTGATAAAATAATTTTTCTTCAGTAACATTACTTAAAGTAGATATACACGATGTCCCATCTGAATTTTCGTATGAGACGTCTTGTGAAACGGAGTGAATTTTCTTTGAAACATTTTTTTAAACGAATTATTTATTTAGGCAATAATTGCATAAAATTTCGGATAAGATGTCCTGTACATTAAACAAGGTAAGATATATAATTGATCAAAATCACGTACAATAAATAAAATAGGACGTGTGCCCAAGAAAAGATACTTGGGAGCAATTGGTTTTAATTTTAGCTGGCGTCTGTTTTTACTCGCAGTGTACTCAGGCTCTAGTTATTTCTAGACAAAAATTTCGTATTTTCAGACATCCGTAATTAACGAGAACTCGTACTTTCGAGAGAAATATAAATTTCTCTTTTTTACACAATCATTTGAACAGTACGATAACTCCATTCCATTATCTTTCCCTTCTGTATTTACGTAAAAACGTAGTGTATTATTTACACAAGCATTCAGCATTAACATAATTTCTGAAGAGTGCGTTCTATTAACATTAACAGATGCTCATGAATATTACAGGAGAATATGAAATTGTAAAGTTGTACTTTTCCGATAAGTAGGACGAGTTTCAACTTTCCGACAGTGGCTTCGTGACCAGTCGGACAGCTGTGTTCGTGAATTGCCGGCTTTCAGGCGTTCTTCAATCAGACACTTATAATTATACTAACTGCTAAAAACTTATATAACCTACTGTACTTTTTTTTTTTCACCAGAAAATTCTGTCTGCGAACAAAGCGGTTACGACTCGTCGACCTTACGTGAAAGGCAGGCTTGCTTAGGAGCGATAGGACGGACGGACAGGCCGTCACCCACGTAGCTCAGTTTTCGTCACGGTCTTACGGTTACGCGGCAATGCGAGAACGCCGTTTCGTAACGTAAACACGTAGCCGACCGAACTATACACCGTATCCGGAACGATGCTCCTTCGAGAAGCCCGTTACTTCATCGAATTTGACCAGTCATCGCTACCCCGACCGACCCGATGGCAAAACGGAAGTGGACGAAGCCGATCAAACCACCGACACGTGGGTCGAGACACGAACTTCCTTACGGGGATTGAAGAGATTCTGAAAATATATTTTGAACTATTCCGATTGAAACAGTTATGGAGAACCGAAGAAGTGTCATAACTGTTATACCGATTCTGATTTAATATGTCAGTTACAGTTTCGGTTTTATAACTTATTTGTGGTCCTGTATTTCTATTTTATTAATTTAATTCTAATTCTGTTCATATGTAAAAAAATATGCATTCTCTTTAAAAAAAAAAAGTACTAAAACCATAGAATTTCTGGTTGAATTGAAAGACAATGTGATTACGTTTTTATATAAGCAAGGCTGCTGAGATTTTTTTATCTGTCAAGAATATAAATATCTGACGTTACACGCATTTATGGTACGTAGGTAGGTTCCAACAATAACCGAAACGTAAAACTGAAATATAGAAGCGAAAAAAAAATAGTAGTAAAACCGATATAGTATCGAAGAACCGAAACTGATATCATAGCTGTTTTCAACCCCTGCTTACAACGTATTACGTTTCAACTCAATCCCCCTGTTTTCTTAGAATCCACACTTCCATTTATGAACTTCAGGATAATTAGTAAAGTGGAATCTCGTAATGAATTTGAACTACTTTGAAAGCCATTTTCAAATGCATATAACTTAGTTTCTTCAAAATGAAATTGTTATATTAGGGTGAATCAAAAGTCCGTGCTTTTTTTTGTTGTTTAAGCTTTTATAATTTTTTGACATCGATAAAGATACTTTATCGAATAACAATAATTCCATTTTCGTGAAGTAATGGAATATCCGCGGTGAAGAGGAGCAGTCTGGAAGAAAATCGTCGTTTTTAGTGTAAGTGAAAAGGAAATATGTAATCTAAATTCAGGAAATTATTATTCCCCAATGTATATTCACGGCGTAATGCAAACAGATACGGTTCTACGGACTTGAAAAGTAAAACGGGCAAACATGAAACTTCTACCACTGTCATGAAACTTTCACCTTGCTGAGAACATATTGTCAAAGCTACTTAGCCAAGAGTAAAGAGACGTTTCCTGATTTATGAGAACGAAGTGTAAGATGTAATCATGGAATAACGGAGAAGTTTGTGTCAAGGAATATGGTAACAAACATTGGATGAAACTCTTCCTTGAATACATTGACATTAATATTCGTCTAACACTTTGACACACATATATTACAAACTTAAATCCAACATTGTTAATGTGTAGTATGTATGAATGTAGATATAAATACATGATTGAATAAGACGTTTTGTGCTGTGTTGTGACTTTTTTTTAGTAATACGGTTACTCCGCAAATATTACGTAATGCATAATTTATTGGCTTTGCCACTTGGAAGAACGATAGAAACTGTCTTTTATGTAATTCTTCATAAAATTGCAAATTTGTTTAAAAACCTTTGCGTACACACATCAGCATACGTCAACCCTGACAGAAATTATTAAATCATGAAATATTTAAATTTCACGAGTGTCACGATGATTAATTATTGTACTGAAAACTGCAATTTATAATGGTCAGACAGTCAGGCATGAGAATCAATACGTGAATAAATATAAAAAGTGAGTTACATTGATTTTTAATTGAGTTCTTAATTACAGGGGGAAATCAATTTTCGATCAAAATCACGGATCACGTGATTCGTTTGAAAGTAAGCTCGGGTTGTTTTATCAGAAAGCGAGAAGCGTTCATGCGAATTGCGAATTCACGTTAATTGGGAGGCCTACGGTAACCGATTCACGAAGTTCTCGCATCGGAGTGTCTGATAGGCGCTGATACTGCAGTCACCTGCATTGCAGCTCGCCGCGAATACCGGCGTCGTTTGACTAACAGAGGAAGCGCGGTGGCATAATAAATGTTACGTGCATGTTAAAGACAGTGTCGGCGGGCGTTGTGCCTGTGAAATTATCGCGCTAACACACTCGAATGCGCCTGCCTATTGCCAGGGTATGGAAACGGGAGCTTGCAATGCGCGTCACCGTCCCGCTTTAATTTGCAAGCGACTGTGGACAAATATGCGAAGCCACGGTCGACGCGGCGCGGTGCTTTGAAAGTGCGACTGGCGAAAAAATTGCTTCGTCAGCAGACGATCTCTTTTAAACGCGTTTAATTGTTAGCAAATCGATCGATTTTTCAAATCGAGTAATTACGAGGAATGATTTTTATTTTGCCATTTTAAAGAATAGTATAAAGTCTTGTGAATTACGTAACATTCGCCGAGATACATATATGTACACTCAGCATATTTACAATTCACGTGGCGTAGAAAAAAGATAGTTCGTAATGAATGGACGCGATAAGTACATGTGCTAAGATAACATTACGTCTTACCGCAAAAAGTGATAAAAACATAAAAAAAGTTAATGATTCAACTCGAATCCAGTTTGGACTTTCTAAAAATGCCATTCGTTTACGAAGGAGAATTCTCTTGTTAGCACGTAGGCTAATTACTCTTCAACGAAATTTGTTCTTAGCGTTTATAATTCATATGAAAAATAAGTAGAAGTTATGTACGTACTGAACTTTCTGATTAATTATAAAACGTATCGAACATCATCAACGAGGAAATGGTAAATAACGTGAAAAGTGAGACAGAACTGGATTATATTTACATACATAAGCAAATTTCATGCATGCACGTTTATGCAGTGGCACAACTCGAGATTCATAGTTTCAATATTAATGACCATCACCATAATGAGATGTAGAGTTAATAAACCACCGGAGAACAATGGAATGACCTACAATCCGATCACTGAAACAAAAATAAGCTTCATAAATTGACTCCAAAAATTCCATTGAACACTTCACTCAATTCTTCGTATATAGATCTACGTGAAGAAGCAGTTTTCAGTAACATCGCTTAGTTGTTTCGAGAGGCATGTGTGCCCGTTGTTATCGCTCAAAGATCATCAATCAAAAAGACAAAGGTAAGAACATGTGTACACATCTACACAATCTTCCAAGTTCATTGAGAAGTTAATATCGTCGATTACATGAAACGCAAGTTTCGTGTAATAATGAATTCAACGATGATTTAAACATTTTGCTGAACCCCAACTAATCCGAAAACTAGCCCCCGAAGTGCTAGACACCCTACGGTTTAAAAGCGTTTTCTAGGACAATACGCGAATTGTTCGAAGGATAACGAGCATTTGCTTCGTTACGAAATAATACAATGCACCTCGTTGCCACGTGGCGCACGTGTGTATACGTGCTCTCCAGCCTATTTCAGGGTACACGCTCGACGCGATTTGTTGAATTTATATTCCAACTTGCCCACCAAGATCGTTATCACGCCGCTTATTGATTTTTCATTGAATCGACTGATGAGTCCACTCGAGTGAGAAATGGGAGAAAATTTCTCTCAGCCAGAAAAACATAGGAGGATTTAAATAGAATTAAGAATTAATTTTGTACATCCTAGGATTATTCCAATATCTTTTAATTTGTAAGTAATCTATTATTTCTGTATCATTATCGAGAAGTCAGATACGTATGTCCGATGGCTCGAATCAATTAAAAGCAATCACAGTTTTTTGCAAGGTATAGAAACGAGATATGAAGTCGATTCGCCTGATACGATTGATTAATATTTATTAACACGCAATGATGACCACAGTTACCGCCCTTCCTCACTACCATCTTCGGTTAGGTTCGGCGAGCCTTTCTTTCGTAACTCCATCGCCAGTTCCTTCCCGTTAGCACGACCACTCGCAAATTAATATGTATACGCCTTTTCTTTCCGCGTAGGAGCAAACTCGCCAGCACGGCAGTTTTTACTATGAATAAAATCTGATACTCAACCTGAGCATATCTTCTAAAATATGTTATACTGTCATCTGGCTTTAATTACAATAAAGAATGATATGAAATTATTGATAAAAAATAGCTGTAGAAAAATAAACTGATAATAATATTCCAAAGGTACTTCATGTTTCTGTTTCAAGTTCCAAGTTAATGCTACAGTGTGGATATGATGAGAATCTCTGAATAAAAACGCATTATCTTTTACCAATGATAAAACTTTATCCAATGGCAGCGATCAGTTTGACAAAAGAAATAAACATTCGCGATATTTCGAACTCCTCGTTTTCGTTCCAATAAATTCTGTATTATTCTTGGCAATTTATGGAGTACGTTTCTACGATTGTAAAAAGTATCGTCATAAATTATTTCAGCAAATAAACGGAAGAGACGTTGGAACAAACGACCGAAGGAAATAAATAAAGTGCACGCGGAGCGGAGATGCTTTTTCTTATTGTTAGGTAAACTGCAGTAGGAAAAATATTCTTTTATCGGGATGCTATTAAACGAGATCTGAACCTTCTTGCAAATAATGAATTGCTTAAGTACAATTTGCTATGATACAATAGTAAGCATGATGATAAAGCCTGTAATCCAACAGTGAATATAAGGAATACTAAAGAAAAATGACAGACATTGATTCTATAGTGTACAGCATTTATAATTAAATAAAGATGTAAGCAGTACTTCTGTCAGACTAACGTACATTTTTATTTCTTGTATGTATTGAACGTGTTTCTAAATTGTTTATAGATATAAATATCAATGTATCAAAAATTAATAAAAAAATAAATAATCTCTTTAGATTTACATTTTTTAATTGTATGCAGCATATATACGTTTCTCAGAGAATATTATTTATATATGTCTAACGATTAATTAGGAGTTATTGTATATTCTTGAAGAAGGGAAGATGTGATACATCGGCTGTCGATTGCTAAGACTGTTTAAGATTTGGAATACAGCATTGGCGCCCCGACGATCTGACTCCACCAGGTACGTACTTAATATGTACATTATTGACGGCTATGGATCTTGCATTCCATGAATTCACATATACAGGTGCAAACCTGTTGGTCGCCAATCTTTACCTGCGCAATCGATATCTCTGAACGAAACTGAAACGACTCCTAGCAATCTGATATTTGCGTAGGTAGCTTGACGTCATAACCAAATAATCCTTTTCACGAGATCAAGGTCGACTCAAGCCTCATCAAAAGAACGTCGACAATCTAGCAGGAAACGAATACGGATTGAGACGAAAAAAGAAATCAGTCGATATCCTGTTATCTGCTCTAGGAGTCTACTTTAATCGTGCTCTAACCAGAAGTACAAAAAGATCAGAACTTTCATATAAAACAATTGATGAATCGTGGTATTATAACATGATTAGATCAAATATGTAATTGGATCGACGATAGAAATACTGATAATTATAATATTTAACACGAGATTGGCAAAAACGAAATAGATAAGTACAAATTTAATATTCAGAAGGAATAAGGAGAACGAGAGATAAGTAAGGTGCTCGACTTTTATAACTACCTATTATTTACAGTAAACAATAAGCTGCTTAAAAGTTGGGATTAAAAAAGAGGCACCGTGTTCTTATAGAAACTAGTTAACTACCTCAAAGAAGTGTAGAATTGGTCTGAGAACGTCGAGTAACATAATCTACCAAACTTTTATAATAAGGATAGAAATGAAAAAGTCAGAAACGTAAGAAGTATATAAGTAATTAGAGTGTAGGATTTTAAAGAGTAGAGGTATCATGAAATATAGCGTGTTAATGAAGAAAAAAATCTCTCAGGATTAAGCAAACCTGACTTCTAAAGAGCAAGGTCAACGAGATCATTTAGCAAAGCACCTAACTGTAAAGTGGAAAACAGATTCACCTTTACCATTGAATCGAAAATGGTGACTGACTTTTGAAGAGCTTTTCGAGAGTTACTTCTTACTTTCAGCAAACATTCCTACTTTTCATCGATCAAGAAATTTTAGTTAAAAATATTAAGACGATTGTTGAACAATAATGATGTACAATAAAATATATAATAAATACAATATGTATTGTAAGTTACATTAGATTTATTATTTAAATGATTATCGTTCAGGAGTGAAAACCAGAACACCTGATGTGTACTCGGTCTTATCGCTGACAGATGAAATTCCACGATAATGATAACTAAATTTAGATTTTTATACCATTTCCCAATGAAAACTGACTGAAGTATATCGACTTCAAGAAGTCATAATAATTAATAATTCGATAATAAAAGTGTAATTAACTCACAATTCTCGTTTTAACATTTATACAAACGTGTTAACACATGACTAATTATGACGAAATTATCATTGTCTTTAATGCAACGAACTATCATCGTGTTAATTTCCACCGCAATGCGTATATTAGATGTTTCGAAACTACATCAGCCTATGAACCTTATCATTCATAACACAAAAGAAGATAGTAATATCAGACACTATAATCTCGATTTTGTCGCTATATCAGTGATCAATGATACAATAACATGATTATTCGTAGTAACACGTATATACATATACAAACGCGACATATCACCTTTTGTATACAATACGCTTCGTATGACACGATTATTAAGAATGATACACGACGATTGATCTAATTTATATCCGGTCGAACTAAAATGAAAAGAATGAACATGTGCAATACCATGGTAGTTCAGATTGTGACATAAATAAAATAAATTACTAATGCAACGTGTACGTAAATTCACTGGATTTAATTCATCTCTACGTACAAACGCGTACGTGCAACACGCTTTCAGTTCGGAAAATTCACGCGCTGTAAGTTGCCGCAGCGCGTGTAATTAATTCACATTATAGTCTTGTTACCTTCAACCCGTGAGTCAAAATCACACCCGAACGCCGAACACGCGAGGAACTGTTCCCAGACGTCGTGCCGAGAGCCGAACACAAGTCTGCACAAGCGATGCACGTTTACCAATATTGATCATTCAAAGAATTAGATCTCGCGAAGGAAAGATGCGCGCAAAAGGACGACCGAACAACCCCGTGTCCAGGGAGGGCGCGTTTACACCGGAATCGATAACTACGAGAAGTAGAGAATCGCAGAGGAGGGGGTGTTCTTCGATCATCCCCCTGCACGTTTCGGGCATCAGATTTTGCATCGATTAAACGTTATCGAACGTGGCTCGAGTCACGCTGTCAAGTCGGGTGCATAATAGTCGCCGATCGACGGCACTGGTCCGTTTCGAACAATCACTGACACATCGTGACACTCTTGTTTTTCGACTCACCTGTTCGAATTGCCGGTGCAGCTAGCGGTGACGGTCACGAAACAACTCGTTGCGGTACTTTCACGAGATGACACAATTTCTCGTTGTTAAAATCCAATCGTTCGCGTCGACCGGAAAGGGTGATCACTGAGGACGGTACAAGGGACAAGGGAAGAAAAAAAAAAGCGCGCGAATAATGTGAACGATTAAGAAATACGGGAGGGAGAGTGCGGAGAACAAATTGGAATAAGATAAACAGAGACGATTCAAAGGGAGGAGGAAAGAGAGGAAGAGAGACGAAGGGAGGTGACAGGAGCGCCGGAACGATAACAGACCGCGAATCGACGGGGTCGAGTTGTATGCAGCGCAGTGGAATATATGCTTAGACAGTCGGCTGTGGTTATTTAACGGAGGCGCGAGAAGCCCGGACAGAGCACACGGGACGCGCACCTCTCTGTCACAGCGACATTTTCACTGATGAAACCGAGGCCAGGAAAGCGAGAGGCCTGCGACCGCAACACAAAACCCCCCAGCCGGATCTCGTTTTCGTAAACGCTCGACTCCGACTATCCGCGTATCGAGACCGAGCCGTGTATCACGCTGCGCATGCGTTCCGCGCGAAGAACGCGCGCGCGCACGCGTCCGTGTGCGCCGTACGTCGCTCTTATCAGCGCGCCGTTCCGCTACCAGCGGGAGAGATCGCCCTCCCCTACCCGTTCACCCTCGTGTGCGCCCACTCTTCCTGGGTTACCCTTCGATTTCACGGTATCCCGATGTTCAGAAAGGGCGAGAGGAAAGACGCGTGCGCGATGACACGATATGTAGTAATTTATAGTGAACATCGTCTCTGCGAAGAATGGAAAAGTATATTTAGGTAAATAAAAATTGTGGGGAACGACATCCGATTAGTTTGAAATTTAGGATGATGCTACTCTCATCACCTGTTCCTGTCGTTCCATGTTATATACGGTAAGAAAGGATTTTAATTTCTAATTAAAATTAAATATGATCCAAGTTTAATTAAAAGCAAAAAAGATTTGAAATATCCAATGTGGAATACATTATTGGTGAAGCATGATCAGGCGTAATCAGGCACATTAAAGCTAAAGATACATTAGTAATCTTAAGTGTGCGCGCCGTAATATTGTTTTACACCGCGTGTATACAATTGGACTTTATGATACTCAGAGCTTCGCGTTACTCCGTTTAGAATTGGCTATGTTACTATGACCGTTAATTGACTGCTCTGATTTAATTAAAAATATTCTTATTAACCGCATATTAATTTTAATGGAAAATGGAAATATTTTAATCGATTATAAAATACTTCACATTTGCTTTAGAAAATATGTACACATACATACATACATTGTTTCGTTTATATCAAAACATATCTTATAACAATTCTTCTTACATGTGATAAGTACACATTATCATATTTTCCTTGTCACTGTTATACCTTTTCTGGACTCGTTTAACGTATGGTATATCGTCAAAAAGAAAGGTAGAGTATCTATAGACGTGAAGTGAGATTAAAAATTTGAAAACAATCTTTATTCACAGCTATTGTTCATTGTACAAATGATACAAGTTAATTTTGATAAGAATATCGTGCGAGATATTCGTACGCTTGATTATTTTTAATAATTTTCATATGTACTCCTAAGAGAAAGTGCACATTCGTCAGAAATCAGATGAAATAGAATTTTCTGCTTGTCAGATGTTTGTTTTTCAACGAGATCAAATACGTGACAAGCATGCATTAACTGGGATTTCTTTCGCTCAGAAAGATTTCTCCTGTCATGCATTCTTGATAAATCTACGTGATGAAGTAATATCTAACCCTACGATGGGTCCGGAATAGGGATTTGTAGTGTTCGACCTTCAAGCATGTCATGAAGAAGAATACCAATTTCCTAAAAGTACATTAGTTCTTTACTCTCTCTAGTTTTCGCTGAGTGAATTATATAAAAATTAACTCGGCTATCCTCCCCAATTTCATAGCTGTCACTACACTCTTGTGTCTGTGTGAGGATAGTGACCAAAAGATAGAGAATAAAACTGACATTTAAATATTGAATTTAACATATCGAAAATGAAGAAAGACTACTTAATGTATTATTTATTTGAACGTATGGATCCGAGGAAAACAGACCATATTAAACATACGAAAGAAAAATTCTACGCTTAAAATAGAAATAATGATTGTAATATAATGATCATAAATGGAAATTTGATAAGTACTATACCTCCTCTCGTTGCGCTCGCAATCTATCGATGATCGGCTCATTAAAATTGGAGTCGTTACTCGGATCCTCTAGTATAATTTCATTGCTCCTTGACTCCTGCGGTATACGAGTAACGTAAATTTGTTTGATGGTATCTAAGATCGCCGAAGGTCTCGTCTGAGGAAATTGCAAATCGATCGACGAGAATGAGTCTGCACCGGCGGGCACCGCTAATGGCTTCTCGAACTCCGTGCACGTGGTATCACTAATGTACATTTTTCCGAATGATAAACAGCATTCTAATATCGAGATATGTTATCATTGTTTCGATGCAACACTTACGAAAGTTGAGTGCCAAACCCGTAGTGAGATAACAAGTCTTTGGTCCTTCGCAATAAAGTCTTATCTTTCGAAGAATGGTAATAAAGCCCAGCTCCTAAAACGTGAGCTATAGCTCTCAACGCTTTCCCGATTAATTCCTTTTTATTGAAATCGACGTCCTATTCCGGAATCGTCACGCAGTTTATCATTATGAAACGATTTTTATTTTATAACAGTTCATAATTATACACCACTTCACGGTGATACCTTAAATAGATCGTACTTTCCGCCTATAATGCAAAGTTTCAACGGAAATGGTTCAACTTCCTTTTCTATCGCCTTTTTCCGCTCCTTTATCCGGCGTCGTTTAAGTTCGAGAATCGTTTTATCGTCGTAACTCATTTTCATCGCGTTACGAACTACCGAGAGAACCTCTTCGAACGTAGACCATAAAATCTCTGGCTGTGATAAATCCAATACAACCAGTACCGTGACGTGATGAGGGGAATGAGTCAAAGATGAGCCTGTCATTGCGGCTGACATTAACGAAGACGTTAAATGTCCTACTTCCCAAACATGCACGATACTTTTTGTCTGTACGAACAGTAAAAATTGAATCATTAACACATGCTTGTACGTATTGTACATACATGTGAAAAATAAATTTTATTTAACACTGTTTTTTAATCATTTCTAGTAAAGAATTTGGCATGTCGTGTCAATAAATCAAGAACTTACTAAGCTTTTACCAGTTTTACGTCCAAAAGAGTAATCCATTGCTATAGTCGGCTTGGGCGGTTCATCTTTTTCAAGAAATCGATGTACAATCGTAGTCTTTCCCTAAAAATTCGTTGTTCTTTTTGATGAGTGTATTAAAATTGTTGACAATGTTAATTAATTGTCATATTATATTACGTACGACGCTTTTACTGCCAACAATGATGATCGAACGTTCACGTGTTTGATTCGGATCGGTTTTACGTCGTTCTTCTTCTTCTAAACAAAGCCGCAACGCAACATCTCTAACATTTTTTTCGCTAAAATATGATTAAATGACGATCTCTGTTCTGAGCTCAAATTATTATAATTATTTAAGAAATGAATAAGAATTCATGTGGGAATAATAGGCTGACGCGATTTTACATATTCAAGTCACTCAGTTGTATAAAAAAAGTTGAAGGATACATACGAATTTTGATCTGACATCTCGATCCACACTTTTTGAACAAGTACGATGGATGGAAAATGTTACAAGTGCTTTATTGTTCGGTTTATCCTCAGGTTATGAGAGTGTTTTGCTCTTCGTTACTATGGTAATTTGAAATTGTTCCTTCACGAAATTCATTTCTGGGTTTACTATTTTTTCATTATTTAACGCGCGAACGACTCGCAAAAAATTGAGACTTTCTTAGAAAATTATTTAATACCCTGTATCTGTTACTCTATCTTCGGGATGTAACAATATTGTGTTAATAAATTATTTACGATTCAAAATACAAACGATTAACATAGTGTCTTTATTTATGTATGTACATGATGGACTAGATGAAGTTAATAAAATGCCTCACATATGTAGTGGTCTATAATGAATTAAAAGTGAATAAATACAATTAGAAGAAATCGTAGAAGCATGCCAAATCGTAATCGCACAATTTATTTGTGGAACGTAATATAAGAGAGTAACAGTCAATAATTTTATCTTTGGTAATAACGATGAAGAAGATGGTTACAATCCTTTACATAAGTCCTACAATACATATCTTTATGTTTCTAACGTTTTATAATTCGAAATAAACGTATGCGATGTCGAATTAATAACTACGGGGAAGTCTGATACAACCACGAATATCTTCGAACTACCAGGAATTAAATATTAGAAAACTGCATTTTGTTTTTTTTTCTTTTTGTAAATGATTATCGAAATTCTTTTGTTGTAATTGGTTTACATTTTTTTACATGTTATGTACTCATTTTATATCTACAAAAGTGTATGATAAACAGGGCACTTTAGAGTTGAATGTCTCTTTAGAGTCTGTGTGAATGGATTCTACTGAACGATGTATCTACGAGAAAGTTATATTTCCTGTTAAAAAATGTAACAATCTGTTAAAAAGAAGACAGATTGAATCAAATGGTACACAAAAATGTTATAATAAATATGGGAAAAGTCAGTTTGACAATATATTCTTCATAGTTAAATCCTTAGAGCATATACAGTGGAGTCCACAATTCAAAACTGAATAACTTTTTAATATTCCACCGAACAACTTAACATTCTTTGGAGTATGAGAAGACTTAGTTTACTATATAATGCATAAAAGAAAGTTGAACAAAATTATAGTGGGATATACAAGAAATACGATTTGTATTCTACTTCTTAATAAAAATTTAAAACATGCTTTATGTAAATCTAAGCACGTTATATGCATGTACAAAGTTTCATTAAAGTCGATTAACGCTGCTGTCATTGAGAATGCTTGCAGAAATTAATACAATCGTAGGTTTTGATAGTTTTCACCTTAAGAGTTTAATAAATTAAGAAAATTCAACAACTTTCGATACGTCTATTTCCTCCGTAAATCCGACCTACAGCAATATAGTAAACTAATATTTCTAACAATTCAAAAAAACTTAATTCATCAAGTTCAGCAAGTAGAAAAGTTATTCAGTTTAGAAATGCGTTCCAATATTTATGATCTTTGTACTACTGAATGCAGCTTCCTTATCTATCGAAAGTGTAGACAAAATCGTAAACAGAGACCTATAGTTTATCTACCTGCTGTCTTTTTCTCTCAGCACGAATCCTTTCCCATTCAAATTGCTCCAAATTTCATATCGCTTACTAATAAGTTGTAGTCAGTGCTATGAGAGAGAGATAGCACGTAACCATTTCTAGCTCCTCTTTAAGAAGCTGCCTCCAGTAAAACATGCTCTGAGATTAAAGGGGGCAATGAACACAACAATGAAAGCAGTCATTGCATGTTTCAAAATTTCATTTCTCAGATCTTTTTTTAATCTATGCTAAACCAGATTTGCGTTATTGAAAGATATACATTATATCACATGTATATCTTCCTAATATATTTTGTTAAATAATTATGAAAAAAATGCTTATTATTTGGTCCTCCTACTGCATACTCATTTGCATCAGACTAAATTCATTTGAATCATATTACAGTTTTCGAATAACTGATATTCCACCTGTATTCTCTTGCAAATAAGCTCCTTCTTACATTTGTTACAGACACGAAAGAAAATAACTTTCTATTATTTGTCTATATTCCTTTACGAAGTTATTCGATAGGTACGAAATTTATACGTATGAACACTATGGCAGATAAGAATGTTTGGGAGACACAAGACGTGTAACCGAATTTAGTAATTAAAGTAATTGATAATTTATATTAAATGTCAACAACCAATACAAGATAATATCATGTTCCTTAAACAAAAATCGCAGGTTATTTACATATATTTTTGGAATATCGAGCCGAGTTCGAGCATTTTATAAAAATGCTACTTGTAAATTCCTTATCGTATTACCAAACAGACTGCATTCGATACAATCTTACAAATAAAGTAATTATAAATATTTATACGAACAATTCCGATACAAGCGACGTCGTTTTAAAAATCCATCAAAACGTTAAATAGTCACCGATGCAACCGTATGTGGAAGGAAGACTGTAATAAAGATTAGTCACCGTTTTCTACAATACTTCATCGCTTCTATTATGCAATAAATCACACGCTCTGCATGTTATCTAGTCCATATGTCACTCATCCAATTATCATCTAACTCATTAATCGGTAACACTTTTAATTTCCGTAATGCCTCAAGGTAAAACGTAAGTTCAGACGTAACTACACCATGTTGTGGGCCACCGTTATTCACTATGTTCATTTTGACTAATTGCTCTCTAAGTTTCTCTTTGAAAGATGCGTTTACCGTACGATACAGGGTTTGTACTTCAACTGCTGGCAGAATTCCAGAAACTGCTTCATATAGTTTCATCAGATAACTAGAAAATGTACAAATCTCCATTAATCTCGATTTGTTAAATAACATGAAAACGAGACACGGTGATTCACGAAATTGTTTGATCAATTTTGTAAGACTGTAGGATAAAATTAGTTGCTTACCTAGAAATGTTTCTAAACGACTTCGATGGTACCGGCGGTCTTGCAGTCCATTTTGATATCTGACCGCCCAAGAGATTGTCGACGATAGTAAGAATTTTGGTTTCAATTTCTTTCACGTGCGCGCGAATATCTCTTTCAACGCTATCTAATAATGCGACGCCGCCACTTATATTTGAGGTACCAAGATTGCGGTTAGGATTCTGCTCCGCAAGCACTGTGTAGTAAATTGTAACGTTATAATTTGTACAATTACATATGGATATATAGATGCTAGATAAGGAAACTTACTTAAAAAATGTGTTTTCACATAAGGCATCAGCCACAAAATTAGTTTCAAACTGCGTGCCGCTAATACAAGTATCGTACTGGTAATAGTTTTCAAACCAGCAACTTGCATGGCTCCCGCCCCGAGGACAAGCTGGCAGCAACGTGAATTGTAATGCCGTAGTAATTCAGCCAAATGCCTTCCAACTGTTCCTGATAGAGCAACTAATTCACTACCAGTCCTGAAAATAAGACTTTATTAACATTTCAGAAACAATTCATCAATTATATAAAAATCCTATACTATGCTACGTATTACCTGCAATATTCGTGAATCATTTGTATAAGCATTACAACTGTACCAACAACGGCATACTTTTCATCTCCTACCACAATAAAATGTTGAATACTATCGTTTTTAACTTTATCATCAGCCTTAAGTAGATTTGGTGGAAAAGTTTTATTTTCATATACGTATGTTATTAGTGACTGAAATTCCGGTGGCACATCGGCTTGTTTCCACTTTTCAGACTCCAATAAAAGAGTGAGCTTCGTTTTTAGTTCCGTGTGAAATCGTTGAATAAATTTACTAGCTTGTGCCTGTAATATTATCAAATGTGTAACGTAGCAATTTATACTATGAACATGCAATTTATGAGAAATTATGTACCTTAAACGCAGATCGCAGGCCTGTGCATTGTTTACCACAGACTTTCTCACATGTCTCTGTAAACTCTTCAACTAAACTAGCCAACTGGCAAACCTGAGCCGACGTGGCTCTTTTACTCAACCAAGACGATTTATCGTTTTTACTGTCCTTGTCTTCTTGCTTATTATTGGAATTTTCATTGTTCCACTTTTCTTTTTCATTCTGCTTATTATCTTTGTCACTTGTACCTGCTGAGAGCAGATTTCCCATTCGTTCATGACAATAATCACAAATTGACGTCATCATATCGTTCAGCTTGGTCATTACTCGCGAATGTTCTGCTCGAGTTAATAAGCGATCAGGTATTGTATCGTCGAATGTACCGTCACACACTCGACCTGCTGCGAGGTCTATTGTATCTCGCATTACGTCGTGTACAGCCTGGAAATGTTTATTATATAATAATTTA
>NW_017144092.1:30383-31856 GCF_001652005.2 Ceratina calcarata
TTAAAAAATTAGAGAAGTTTGACAACGCACACGGACTTATTTTTCTCCAGTGATGTCGTTTATGTCAAATGAAAGCTTGATTCAATTTAAAAGAAAATTTCTATTTCTACAATTTCAATTTCAATTCAACTACTGGATGTTACAGCGGCTTAAAGAAACCTCTTACACAAATTTCAAGACGTCATAATTTTGTTCTTATCAATAACGTAATGTCTTAAGTACCTTCACTCTCATAAGAAGGAATGTCAAAGATTGTATAGAATTGTGAAGTAACGTTAATCTCTCCGCGAGAGAAAGTCCCCCGACTTCCAGAGCCGCGGCTTGTTGATCGCTGCAACAATCGCTGGCTGTCAAAGCTTCTATGACTCTCTGTTTCGTCACAGCCCGGACCGTCGTCACAGCCTCCTCTTTATAAGTATCCACAAATTGAAAATGCTTTTGCCGCAGAAGACCAGAAATGATGGAAACAAGTTTATCCTGTTCGTTGAGGATGTACAAATGATCTCACTGGGAAGAGATGCACGACGGTTTGTTTGCTACGAACTAGGTTTACGTTACGATAAAAGATTACACAATTACTTACACCATCCAAAACTGTATTCTCTCCTCCTAACGGTCTATTCAAATCCGCAGTTGCGTAGCGTTGGAATTCCGTAGACAACATTTTATCAACGAGTTTCTCCATTTCTGTTAATTGTGAACTTAAATGCCTAAATTAAAAATGAGGAATTAAACACAAGATTTACAAATTGTTCTGTGCATATCGGACCATATGAACGTACCTAAAACTGTGTACGCCGTTCAATTCCTGCAGAAGTATTTCTTGTGTCGTAGCAATGAGATCTAACGCTGCAACATAGTCTGGCGTAGATAATAATAATTGAATCATCGGTTGACTCTGGTGCACTGTAGCCATAAGTTTCAGTTTCTCTTGGACTAATAATCTGTTGGACCGTGCTCGCTCCAATCTGAAGATTCATTCAAATTTAAATAAGCGATGTCTCTGTGGTGAACTGTTAAATGCAGTTACTTACTTCAAAATTCCTAATGAATCCTTGACTAGATGCTTATCAACTTGGTGTATATTTCTCCTAAGGGCTTTTAAAACTGTAATAGTTTGCGTAAGTTGCTCCATTAAAGCGTCATGAGAAGTCATAGCGTGGAAAAATGCTTGGGACTTGGAAGCAACTTGCTCTGCTATTCTAACTTCCACAACATCTAAATAGTGACTCAGCTGTTATAAAAACACATCTCATTGTATTAATTGCTTACATTTTTGTGGCTTAAGCAATATGCACTATGAATGCGCATGCATACCTTCTCTTGCATTTGTTTTACGTGGATAACAATATTAGAATCCTCATTTAACAATCCGCTTTTTGTAAACGGAAATACCGCATAAAAATTATCTTTCTGGGAGAGATCTAAGTTGGGTGTCAAAAAGATTTTCGGAATATTGGATAAATCAAATTG
>NW_017144092.1:36933-89947 GCF_001652005.2 Ceratina calcarata
ATTTCTACAATTTCAATTTCAATTCAACTACTGGATGTTACAGCGGCTTAAAGAAACCTCTTACACAAATTTCAAGACGTCATAATTTTGTTCTTATCAATAACGTAATGTCTTAAGTACCTTCACTCTCATAAGAAGGAATGTCAAAGATTGTATAGAATTGTGAAGTAACGTTAATCTCTCCGCGAGAGAAAGTCCCCCGACTTCCAGAGCCGCGGCTTGTTGATCGCTGCAACAATCGCTGGCTGTCAAAGCTTCTATGACTCTCTGTTTCGTCACAGCCCGGACCGTCGTCACAGCCTCCTCTTTATAAGTATCCACAAATTGAAAATGCTTTTGCCGCAGAAGACCAGAAATGATGGAAACAAGTTTATCCTGTTCGTTGAGGATGTACAAATGATCTCACTGGGAAGAGATGCACGACGGTTTGTTTGCTACGAACTAGGTTTACGTTACGATAAAAGATTACACAATTACTTACACCATCCAAAACTGTATTCTCTCCTCCTAACGGTCTATTCAAATCCGCAGTTGCGTAGCGTTGGAATTCCGTAGACAACATTTTATCAACGAGTTTCTCCATTTCTGTTAATTGTGAACTTAAATGCCTAAATTAAAAATGAGGAATTAAACACAAGATTTACAAATTGTTCTGTGCATATCGGACCATATGAACGTACCTAAAACTGTGTACGCCGTTCAATTCCTGCAGAAGTATTTCTTGTGTCGTAGCAATGAGATCTAACGCTGCAACATAGTCTGGCGTAGATAATAATAATTGAATCATCGGTTGACTCTGGTGCACTGTAGCCATAAGTTTCAGTTTCTCTTGGACTAATAATCTGTTGGACCGTGCTCGCTCCAATCTGAAGATTCATTCAAATTTAAATAAGCGATGTCTCTGTGGTGAACTGTTAAATGCAGTTACTTACTTCAAAATTCCTAATGAATCCTTGACTAGATGCTTATCAACTTGGTGTATATTTCTCCTAAGGGCTTTTAAAACTGTAATAGTTTGCGTAAGTTGCTCCATTAAAGCGTCATGAGAAGTCATAGCGTGGAAAAATGCTTGGGACTTGGAAGCAACTTGCTCTGCTATTCTAACTTCCACAACATCTAAATAGTGACTCAGCTGTTATAAAAACACATCTCATTGTATTAATTGCTTACATTTTTGTGGCTTAAGCAATATGCACTATGAATGCGCATGCATACCTTCTCTTGCATTTGTTTTACGTGGATAACAATATTAGAATCCTCATTTAACAATCCGCTTTTTGTAAACGGAAATACCGCATAAAAATTATCTTTCTGGGAGAGATCTAAGTTGGGTGTCAAAAAGATTTTCGGAATATTGGATAAATCAAATTGCATTCGATCTGTAAATTTTGAAGTTGGACAATTACAGATCATAAAATGAAAATATTATTAGTTTTATTTCTGCACGAATATAAATTTACCTAAAGATTTAACCTTCCGCAAATTTGGGAAATTTTGCAGCAACTCATTTGGTGTGGTCGGTCTCTTAACACTTGAATTCATACGAGAATGTTTCCTATACCTCTGCGAACGAAAAATAACATACTTAATTAAGGAATGTATTAATTTGGAATTAAATTAAGAATCTGTTAGTTACCCTTGCAATCTTCTTCAGATATGATTCGAAATGTTGCATAGTGATGTCTGGTAGATAAGGACTTTTAGGTATGTCAACCTTTTCAACGAATCCATCTCCCCAAGTACGAGTTAAAAAATTGCTCTGCTTTCCTTTGAAGGGATCGTTTAGGACAGCTGGCAAATTTTGTGCTGCTGAATACACGGTCCATGAAGATGAAGGCTCTGACAAGTCCCCGTTGCTTTTGTGTTGCTGCATTGTCGCATGCTTAGTAGCGTGTGCTACATAATCTTTATCGGAAACACCTTCCACAGGAAGACTAATACATACTCCATTATAACCATAAAGGCACACGAATGAACCACCTTCCCTAGAGCAGTGCTGATCTCTCAAATGTCTGAAATAAAATTAATATGATTGGTCAATACATATGACATACTAAATATTTCTCTAATCATTAATAATTGTACAAGTGAACGTTATACCACAAGTCTTGAAGATTTTAAATAAATTAATTTGTACGATATACTGTTAAAAAATCATGTGAAACAAGAGTAATTCCATTTAACAGATACTTTTTCATTATAATTACAGATTCTAGAGGATGGACAGGTGGGACCCACCTTATGAAATCTTCAATTTGCTTGAACGTAAGGTTAGTGCAATATTCACAGATCAGAATCGTAGGCAATGATTCGGACCCTTTCACAATCTTCGCCATTTTCCCTTTATAGATTCAAGTCTCCATTCTGTCATTATATCTTTGATGACTACTTAGCGATTGCACTTATCTGCTATCAGTCCAGTTTCGAATGGTGTCGTCGAACACATTCTCTCTCTCTCACTCTTTGTAACAAATACACGTTTCACGATCCATGCTCACCAACAACTGAATTTTGTTTAATGAAAGTTCCTAGCAAAGTTGTCAGAATAGCGCACGACGCCCTCCACCATGGTTTCCTGCGTACCCCTTCCGCCAGCATATTAGCTCGATTCCCCTCTCTAAGATTCCCCTCAACTCTTTTTTAGCAGGCGATCTCCACGACTATCGCTGCTAGGTCGATTGTCACATGATAAGCGCGACGCTATGAATAAGAGCAGAACAGTTTGCTATTATCGCAGGTGAACAAGAAACTCTTAGAAATTTCAAGCATTTCTTTTTAGAAGCTATACATAGATAAATGTAGAACGCCAGCATTATCGATCTTATACCAAACCGGAAATCGAAAACATTGTCTGAACGGACTGCTATTGAAATAAATTTCATTTGTTGTCAATTAAATCAAACAATAAGTGGATGTATTGCAGTGGGATAATGTATTGTAAAAATGAATAGTTCTTATTAATAAACTAATGGAAACGAATGTTGGCATTTATATTTCGCGATACTTGACCGAATGACAGATCCCAGTTCTTCGCTTAGTACTAAACATAACAGTATTTCTCCTTTACTACGGAACACGCGTTTATAAAATAAAGCACCATATTTATGATATTCTTTTATTGGTTGTTAGTAGTTGCCATTTCAATAGTTTTTTGTCAATAGCAGTCATAAGCGTAATACGTTTTGTTTCAAAAATTGTTCCCTCGTTGTTCTCTTTCAAAACTCGTTTATGATATGTAAAATCGTTCAATAAACTTCGTACAAAATTATATCACAAAAACAGTCAATAGAAACATGCCTCGTATAAAAAATAAAACATATTTCGTTTAACAAATTCAGGTAAAAATGAGTCCGAAAATATTATCCCATCTAACAATGCAACGTTGTCGCATCGATACCAAATGTTTCTCTCCTTCACTGTTAACTAAAGGATATTATTTCCCGACTCTACACGAATGTTTGTATCGTCAGTTTTCCATTCTTCAATCATTGACAATTGTTGCTGCTCGAAATTCGAGAAACGAGCTACGGTTATGATGAAAGAAAATTGTTCCAAAATCCAAATGAAATCACCTAATCTCATGGCGATCATACATACCTCGATTTCTTGCAATGGAACATGATTTAAGATTACAAGTTTGACTGTCGCCACATTTTTAACCGAATGCACAAGTAATTTAGAGTTTCGTTAAAAAACATTACAGACGTCGAATCGAAGCTGGAGCTGCGATTATCCCCATGACAGCGGAACATTAAATGCGTGTAAAAATTATCTCTGTCGACACGCGCGTCGTCTAATTGTGCTAATATTTTCTTCCAGCATAACCGTAGATTGATTAATCGCTTTGAACATTCACTGTTCTATTGCTCTGCTGTTCGTTCGGTTGACGTAAAACCTATAGTCTCGACGTCATTTTTATCGTAATACTGTCGTCGTCAATTTTGTTGACTCTCGTTGCTAGAGTTGCTGTTGCTACTCGGCGGCATCGGAGGTGGCGGAGGTATTTCGTTATTGTTCATCGAGTTCTCACTGTTCTGCTGCATTTGGTCCAGTTGATGTTGCTGACTGCGGTGCGACTCCAGTGCCAATAGCTTCTGCCGTTTCTCTTCCATCAAACGTTCCCGGTGCTTGTGGATATAGTCATTTACATTCGGCAAACCCATAATCACGCAGGCTGACAGCGCGGAACGATACACATTCATGTCCGTTGCTTCGTACCTATTAAACGAGTCGAACGGACCGCTGGATTTAGATATTTCGTAGATTTTTTTTAATTGCTGATTCTGAAAAATTACCATTCGTTCGTTTTCTCGTCGTAACATTCCACGTGATAGATCGTGGTAACACCGTTGAATCCGCCGATTGCAAAAATCATGTCGTCGATTACTTCGATCGCGAAATTGCTACGCGAATTGTACATATCCGGTATTGGGGTCCATACGTCGGTCGCGGGATTGTATTTTTCGCCGCTGCACATTCTCGATATTCCATTGAAACCTCCTATTAAAGAAACATTGATATGATACATGGGCATTGATAAATTAAAGAAAAACATGATAAATTATATTGTGGAACAAATACGTGGATTTCTCCACTACACGGATGAGAAAAGACGAAGATAAAGGGGAAAATAAATCGACCTATTTAATATCTAAAACTGTCTGACGATTCAATGTTCATTCTCGATATCCCATTGAAACCTCCTATTAAAGAAACATTGATATGATGCATGGGTACTGAGAAAAACATATGATAAACTTATATTGTGAAAGAAATCTGTGGATTTATGTGAGAAGGCGCAAAGATAAAGGGGAGGACGATTTCATCTATTTAATATCTAAAACTCTCTGATAATTCAACGTACATATTTGTACGGAAGTAACGCATTTTCTTAACACGTGCGAAAGGTGCATTTACTTTGAATTTTAAGCAATATTATCAAAGAGAGACTGAATAAAATAAAGACCAGACCGCTCTATACCTTAAACTGAACTGAATCAATTTCGTCTCGATTCTCTTAGAAATAAAGATATAAGATCGAATGTAAACCCATATGTTGCATTATTTTTGCCTCTTACGAGTAAAACAACAAAAAACGTCAAAAATTTATTCACAAATGTTATAAAAGTCATATTACTATCCTAGTCCCTTAATTGTTAAATTGGATAATTCCTGTGTTTTATTATTAAAGTAGGAAGAATCGAGAAGGGAGTCTACTTTATTTATTTTCTCGTTCAACTGTTGATTCAACTGTAATTACCAATAACGTATACGTGGTTGTGATAAGCTATGCAGCAAACGCCGCTCCTACGCGACCTCATCGGGGCTATCATCGTCCACTGATTGGTTTCCGGATCGTACTCCTCAGCTGAATTTAAGCATTCGTGACCATTGAATCCACCGGTAATGTAAATTTTGTCTGCAGTACAGAGGAGCATTGTGGTCTGAGTAAGCATTACCTATGACGAGTTTTCTTTCGTATTAAAAAGGAAATGGTACCATGTAAGGTGGTCGCGCTGGCGTCCGATCTTTGACAATTCATGGGTGCTATCAGAGACCATTGGTTCGTCTTATAATTATACCGTTCAGCGGTGCTTTGCCGATAATATCCGTCGTATCCCCCCATCGCGTAAATTAGATCGTTTAGCACGGCAACGCTAACGTAACACCTAAGTTTGAAAACAACTCGATCGTAATTAGGGCGCTTAAGACATAAAGTAAACATAGAATCTGTAATGGAAGGAAAAAAAATTGTGAAAAACAGGTGTGCGAATGAAGTATTTAAGCATCGTTTGTATGAGACGTCTGAGAGAATTATGTTGATAAAAAGTTTAATTTTTATTCTTTAACCTTCTGGCATTCATTGGAGCAACTTCTCTCCAAACCTTAGTAACAGCGTTGAAGCAACGACAACTGTTAAAATAATCTGTACCGTCGAAGCCACCGATCACGTAAATATTAAAGCCGACCACCACAGTCCCGTGATAAGCGCGAGGTCCGACCGGATCAACTTCTTCCACCTTTCAAAATTGGAAGATCAGCAATTCTTAATGATGAGAAGTAAAATAAAAGTAATATAGAATATAAGGATACAGGATATAAATAATGTTCAAAACTCTTTCCTTACAAATAACTAAGTACTAATAAAAAATAAAATATAATTAAGGGATACATGGAGACATTTTGGTGCAATGAAGCTAATAAGGATTTATTTATTTTATTTAGAAGTGATAAAAAAATCGATCCTAAATGTGTACAACGAACTGGAGTGTTCACCTTGACCCATCGATCCGCTCTAGTGTCGTAGGTTTCTATAAAATTTGTAGGACTTCTGCCACTCCATCCACCTATAGCGAACAGTATCTCGTGGGGAACCCTTGGTCGGGCTATTTTCGGCGTCGGTACCTCTCCGTCCTTTTGCGTAATAATTTCCAGGTCGTACAAGAATTTTAACGTTTCAATGATGATTGGCCGGCAAGCGTCGTTTCCAGTAACGTACGGGTGATCCTTAACATTTTCCAGGAAGAACTGTGTGTCCAACAGGCCGAGGCGGATGTTCTTCATCAAGTCGACTATGTACTCTTTCCGCAATTCGGGATCGTAATCGATCCACTTCAATACCAGTTCCCAAACGGTGTCCTCGCTCTTAACGTTCAACTCATCTGCACCGATCAGCGTGGTCAGCTCTTCTATTGACCAGTTAAGAATTTCCTCGCTTCGTTGTGCAACCTACGTCGAATAGCATCATGAATAAAACTGTTTTTTACATTATTCACTATTTGTATCATTGAGATGAATTATTAGGAAAGAGTGGGAAGGTGAAAAACAATAAAATATTAATATTTTTATTTAATTATTGCGAGACTTTATAAGTGAATACATAAATCTCTTGTTAATACTTCTGCCTACTTGTACCTAGTAACTTTAACCGTTTAAATCCATTATCGATGTATTATGTAATTACGTTGAGGAGAGCAATGACCTGTACGAAATTTTTCATTACGTAACGAAACGCGCTGTTCTCCAGTTCCTTCCAAAAGTATTCCTGAGCGAATCGCATAACGCTGATGCAGTTCTCCGGCGCTAGATTTTGCTTCAGGTACTCGCAGCAGAAATCGAAGACGCCTAGGATGTTCAGATAATCTGCGGTGACCATCAGCTGACAGACGTTCTCGTTGTTTACGTTGATCGATCGCAGGTATGCGTACTCGAGGAGCAGATTCATCATGTTACTGCTGACGCCCGGTAAAAGGACATCCGTTTTCTCGCGCGAGTGCAACGTAGTCGTGAACAAAGTTCTACAAAGGATGAATAATATCCACGCTCGAAGAACATATTAGATTGATTGGGAAACTTTTTTCTATTCTCTGATAATTCAACGTACATATTTGTACGGAAGTAACGCATTTTCTTAACACGTGCGAAAGGTGCATTTACTTTGAATTTTAAGCAATATTATCAAAGAGAGACTGAATAAAATAAAGACCAGACCGCTCTATACCTTAAACTGAACTGAATCAATTTCGTCTCGATTCTCTTAGAAATAAAGATATAAGATCGAATGTAAACCCATATGTTGCATTATTTTTGCCTCTTACGAGTAAAACAACAAAAAACGTCAAAAATTTATTCACAAATGTTATAAAAGTCATATTACTATCCTAGTCCCTTAATTGTTAAATTAGATAATTCCTGTGTTTTATTATTAAAGTAGGAAGAATCGAGAAGGGAGTCTACTTTATTTATTTTCTCGTTCAACTGTTGATTCAACTGTAATTACCAATAACGTATACGTGGTTGTGATAAGCTATGCAGCAAACGCCGCTCCTACGCGACCTCATCGGGGCTATCATCGTCCACTGATTGGTTTCCGGATCGTACACCTCAGCTGAATTTAAGCATTCGTGACCATTGAATCCACCGGTAATGTAAATTTTGTCTGCAGTACAGAGGAGCATTGTGGTCTGAGTAAGCATTACCTATGACGAGTTTTCTTTCGTATTAAAAAGGAAATGGTACCATGTAAGGTGGTCGCGCTGGCGTCCGATCTTTGACAATTCATGGGTGCTATCAGAGACCATTGGTTCGTCTTATAATTATACCGTTCAGCGGTGCTTTGCCGATAATATCCGTCGTATCCCCCCATCGCGTAAATTAGATCGTTTAGCACGGCAACGCTAACGTAACACCTAAGTTTGAAAACAACTCGATCGTAATTAGGGCGCTTAAGACATAAAGTAAACATAGAATCTGTAATGGAAGGAAAAAAAATTGTGAAAAACAGGTGTGCGAATGAAGTATTTAAGCATCGTTTGTATGAGACGTCTGAGAGAATTATGTTGATAAAAAGTTTAATTTTTATTCTTTAACCTTCTGGCATTCATTGGAGCAACTTCTCTCCAAACCTTAGTAACAGCGTTGAAGCAACGACAACTGTTAAAATAATCTGTACCGTCGAAGCCACCGATCACGTAAATATTAAAGCCGACCACCACAGTCCCGTGATAAGCGCGAGGTCCGACCGGATCAACTTCTTCCACCTTTCAAAATTGGAAGATCAGCAATTCTTAATGATGAGAAGTAAAATAAAAGTAATATAGAATATAAGGATACAGGATATAAATAATGTTCAAAACTCTTTCCTTACAAATAACTAAGTACTAATAAAAAATAAAATATAATTAAGGGATACATGGAGACATTTTGGTGCAATGAAGCTAATAAGGATTTATTTATTTTATTTAGAAGTGATAAAAAAATCGATCCTAAATGTGTACAAAGAACTGGAGTGTTCACCTTGACCCATCGATCCGCTCTAGTGTCGTAGGTTTCTATAAAATTTGTAGGACTTCTGCCACTCCATCCACCTATAGCGAACAGTATCTCGTGGGGAACCCTTGGTCGGGCTATTTTCGGCGTCGGTACCTCTCCGTCCTTTTGCGTAATAATTTCCAGGTCGTACAAGAATTTTAACGTTTCAATGATGATTGGCCGGCAAGCGTCGTTTCCAGTAACGTACGGGTGATCCTTAACATTTTCCAGGAAGAACTGTGTGTCCAACAGGCCGAGGCGGATGTTCTTCATCAAGTCGACTATGTACTCTTTCCGCAATTCGGGATCGTAATCGATCCACTTCAATACCAGTTCCCAAACGGTGTCCTCGCTCTTAACGTTCAACTCATCTGCACCGATCAGCGTGGTCAGCTCTTCTATTGACCAGTTAAGAATTTCCTCGCTTCGTTGTGCAACCTACGTCGAATAGCATCATGAATAAAACTGTTTTTTACATTATTCACTATTTGTATCATTGAGATGAATTATTAGGAAAGAGTGGGAAGGTGAAAAACAATAAAATATTAATATTTTTATTTAATTATTGCGAGACTTTATAAGTGAATACATAAATCTCTTGTTAATACTTCTGCCTACTTGTACCTAGTAACTTTAACCGTTTAAATCCATTATCGATGTATTATGTAATTACGTTGAGGAGAGCAATGACCTGTACGAAATTTTTCATTACGTAACGAAACGCGCTGTTCTCCAGTTCCTTCCAAAAGTATTCCTGAGCGAATCGCATAACGCTGATGCAGTTCTCCGGCGCTAGATTTTGCTTCAGGTACTCGCAGCAGAAATCGAAGACGCCTAGGATGTTCAGATAATCTGCGGTGACCATCAGCTGACAGACGTTCTCGTTGTTTACGTTGATCGATCGCAGGTATGCGTACTCGAGGAGCAGATTCATCATGTTACTGCTGACGCCCGGTAAAAGGACATCCGTTTTCTCGCGCGAGTGCAACGTAGTCGTGAACAAAGTTCTACAAAGGATGAATAATATCCACGCTCGAAGAACATATTAGATTGATTGGGAAACTTTTTTCTATGAAATATTATTCTATTTAAATTATATGTTAATATGCTCTCTCTCTCTCTCTCTCTACAAGAATGTACTTTAACCCTCAACGTACATTAAGGACCTAGCGGACCCCAAATACAATTTTTCGATAACCACGTTATGAAAAAGATTTCGAATTATCATCATGTCTCGATCTTTCTCACTTCAATTTAAATATCTTTTTTTCAATGCTTCAAGCGAAATTATTTCTTTGTTAAAAGTAAAATATCTCCGGAAATCTTCGAAAAAAATGTGAATGAAAGATATTAAAAATTTAGAAGTTGTGAATTTTTTAGTAAAATAAGTCGATTTTCATGGAATTCTTATGTTTAAGATATTTTTTAAATCTTTCAATTTTAATTATTTGAATTCTATAATCATTTTGATTTGTGTGAGGTTCATAAGGCCCCATGTACAGGGTGGGTCTCGCAACAGAAATAACTCGTAATCGTAACTCGTTTATTGGACAATATTTATTGTATCATTATATTTTACTATATAATATTATTATAAAATAAATATCTTATGAGTTATTCGAAGTCGTCATGTTACGAGGCTCATCCTACACGTTGTGTATTTGCAGATAGACGTGTACGTTGAGGGTTAGTGATACAAACCTGAAATACGGGCTGCAAGCGGATAAAATGGCTCGGTGAATCGGGAAAACGCCTCCATCTTCGAGTCTCAAAACGGCATCGCAAAGTAGATTATTCTGTCGAAAGTCATAAAGCGATTGCATCGCTTGAGTGCTCATACATCGTCCACCGCTTTCGGCAATCAAGCGCTGAGTGTTCGTCTCGCATAAGTCGTTATCGTTGCTATTATTGTTTAAGTCCACATCCATATCAAACTTCCTCCAAACCTGGGCACGAATCTCTTCCGCAACGACGATGGTGAAGAAACCCGTTGTCCAGTTTCGTCAATTGCGCGACACTTGAAAATTTTCTATTCACATACTTTACTTTTAATAATCAACAGTTACTTTCTAATTGATTAATTGATTTTGTATAAATTTATACATTGTCTTACGTTTGTATATAAAAAAATAAGTAATAGCTTAGAAGATTTCATTAGAGAGAAAGTTATCTATAAACATCGGATAACGCTTAACATAAGTGCCTAATTATTAATAGACTGCGGATTTTATTCATTTAGAGAGAAAGTAGATGTTCAGAAAATATAAAAGCTACAACGTGCAAAATAGTATAATACACACCATTAATTGTGAAGATTAGATTTAAGATTAGATTAAGATTTAGATTTATTTTTTTAAAATAACATTAAAAATGTTTTATTTTTCATAACAATCCGCAGTCTACTAATTAACTGCAGGTACGTATCATCTTCATATATGCAATTACTTACGAAACTGAACGTAACAAAAGTAATA
This sequence comes from Ceratina calcarata, assembly GCF_001652005.2. Taxonomy (NCBI): domain Eukaryota; kingdom Metazoa; phylum Arthropoda; class Insecta; order Hymenoptera; family Apidae; genus Ceratina; species Ceratina calcarata. The sequence continues at coordinate 48,219 of NW_017144092.1, forward strand.
ACGTTTGGATCGTGAATTAAGTTTCAATATAATCGAACATTCGCGTTTATCACTGTGTTTGCTGCTACCGATTAAGCTGATATCAAAGTTTTACCTTTAGAATAGAGTACACTTGCGACTTCAGTTAATTTTCAAATCGTCCAAGAGGTTAGAGTTTCCCGCGCTTGTCAATGCTTTCGATTAATTTGACGACGAGGCTTCGCGGATTTTTAATTTTCAAAATACGGTCCTTGTTGCACTATCGATTCTATTCGACCGACTCGGTGTAAACGACTCGCGTGGTCGAAGTCGAGGAAGCTTGTGTCTTGATGATTAACTTATACGCGTTGCAATTTAGTGTGTGTCAAAAGAAAAGTATTTTTGACACGTGGACGGACAGACTTGAAGACCGGAGATTGTACGATGGAGATTTAAAAATGTACAGAATCAATGCGGAGTGGTGCGGAGGAGATGGGTGGCAGACAGGTACAAACTATTTTGTGTGATTTTAAAAGAGAGTAAATGTCGCCTCTGGCTGTGACATAGGTCTTACATGTCCGCCGTTCAGTCTAGGACTGTCTTCTAACAAATGAGTACATCGACGGCAAGATTCATGACAGTTAATGAGTTAATTGATTATGTACCTCCGACGGTTGAAATCGTTAATATTGCTTCGTGGTTAATCGATCGAATTTACTATAAAAAGAAATATAAAATAAAAAACAAAAAATAGTTTTGCTATCCTACGGAATTAACGGTTAATTTAACACAGGAACATTCGATTAATCCACTACTACTAACCAAGCACTAAAAGAATAGGTATTTGTATTAAATATTTTATAATCGGGCAGTTTATTAGTGTCCGCCAATTATCTTATTTTTCAAAATAACTGACAGAGACCGTCTATTTAAAAACAGCCCTCTCCATCTTGTCCTCACTATTATCCTCTTCAACATCGTCGCTCGACACTCTCGAGCTCTCGGCTTCCGGTCTGGCGTATTTATCGTCCCGTGTTTGCTCGCAGTACTCGATCCTCCTTGCCGTCCACTTATCACCTTCGGGACACTCAAGCTTCGACACGTTTGTCGGTATCGTCGACACGAATGCGGAACAGTGCAACCTATGAATGACCATGCCTCTGGATGCGCTTGTCAAAAAACTGTTCCACCTTTCAAGGAACCACCTCCACATACCTCCGAAATCTCCCTGATGGATTCCACCACGTTCGATTTCTCCTGAAAAGGTGTGACGTCTTCCTGGCCTAACAATCTGAACGTCCACGTGACTACGGTGAAGGTGACGGCATTCGTCGGAAACGCTCGAATGATCGTCGAGCTCAGGCCTCTATACAAGCAGGAGTATCCTTCTGTGTGCACCGACTGCTTTAAACAATCAATTACTCCGCTGTACCGATTGCCACCGGCTTGAATCCGAGATTTTATCACGTCCAGCGGGTATGAGATGACCCAGGAGGCGGTGCCAGCTAGTCCTCCAGCTAAGAGCATGCACAGGGTTGAGACGGGCTTGTTCTCTGACGCTCTAGTCAACGCTTCGTACGTGAGGAAGTAGACACCGAAGCTTGGCGCTTCTCTGAGCAACGTAACACCGAGACCCTTGAACACGCCGCGGTATCCTTCGTGTTTGTAGGTGTGTTGGAGACACTCAACGGGTCCTGAGAATTGCGTGGTGGACGTTTGTAGTTGCATTCTCGTTTTCGCCAGCTCGATCGGACTGCAGATGGGACTTTGAGCGATCCCGGCTAAGGACCCGGCGATGAAGTGTGAGGACAAACAGGCAGGATCGGTCGTGCGCCTTTGGGTCTCCCCGTAGACACCAAAGATAATTGCATTCACGACCGCCACCCCAGCCACCGGAGATGACATTCCTCGGTAAAGACCTCCTACCTGAGAAAATGAACGATGCTCATTTAAATTTAATTACCGTAATTAATTATTACACTTTGGTTCGAGTCTTAGAAAAAATTATGTCTACAATTCAACAAAAAAAAATGTTTTCTTTTTTGCAATATCTAGTATGTGAGCCTTATAGAGTTTGTCATGATCATCATTGCCAAAAACAACCTCTTCTTCAAAATCATGCAACCTTACAAAAAATACTATTTTTCGGAAACGGTACGTGATACAATATTTGCTTCTGGAGTCGATTTTTGCATGAAGAATTATAAGAATCACGTAGTGAATATCGCAAATGAAAAATGTAACAAACTTTCTTTATAATTATTTTGTATTATCGTTACTGCCTTTTGTCTCCACTTTTATTTAGGTGTGAAGGCAATTGTTCCAAATTAACACAGATCAATTACTTTTGCTCTCGCGATCATTCGGTAAACAATGTATATCTTTGATCAATACTGTTTTTCGATCGTTATTTTCTTGGTTTGTACAAGTACCGATTCCTTGGCAAGCAACGTTCGAAAGCAGTGCCAGTTGCCCTTGTACTTTGGGTTGCGGTAATCTTGCGTTTGCATGTGAACTTTGATAGTGTCCAGAGGATATCCCACCATAATACCGGCGCATCCTAAAGTAAACGTTTAACGAATTTTATTCTTTATTTAAAATAACTCTTTCGATTATTAATTAATGAATAATCCATAATTTTTCCTGTTATACATAATTTACTTGGGCGACATATTTTTTTTTAAACGATCATAAATGACGGTGAAATAATTTTTAATTCCTATGTAAGAAATTAGTAGAATCTAATATAATAAATTGATGATGGCCCGTCGGCCATAATTTAAGTAAAGAACTGAAAGATCATCGGCATCATTTTTGTAAGCAATGTTCTAGCCATAGCAGTTTATGCGTAATCACTGCGATAAAAAGAAGATAGAGTACGTGTCTCTCTTCTTTTTGCTCGACTATACTATGTCAATCATTTTAACAAGAAATGGATAAGCTTCATTAAAAAGAAATTATTATTCAACGTATTAATTACTCACCCCCGAGACATCCAGCGAAAAAGTCGAGAGCCATCTTCCCCTACTCGTTTCTTCCAGCCGTAAGGTGATCGTAAATATTGAATGTTATTACTCCCGTGCAATCTTTCTGTCGCGTCTGTTAATGGCGCGTCGATATAAGTTTCGAATCGGTTCGTTTTTGCAACTAGAGGAGTGGAATCCATGTAAGATCGATCACGGTTCTGTTCTACTCGTATCTGCAACGTAAATTTATCAATAGGATTATATAATTTTCTCACATCAGCAGGAGTTCCTCGAAAAAGTATTAATTAAGAGAAGAGAATCGCGAAAGAGTTGACGTGGACGAAACGGACGGTGTAAATAATAGTTAGGAAAATACTCACCGAGTTGTAAGGCATTGCTACATCTCTAGAGTACCAATTGGATGTACACGTTTTAATCTCATTTTCCTGGTACCCTTCTACTCTGATGCTTCAATTCACTTAATCATTTTTTTTAACGAAAAATTCCTACAATCGCCTAGCAACTCCCGTACTATCGTGGCTTTCCACTAGCCCAGCCAACCATTTTGTACGCTCTTTTCGTTTTGCGGAGTAAAGATCACGCACATTATCAACAGTTTATTGTATGCGTGCCAATTACTAACGTTTCGAACTTGTTGCGGCAACGACGTTAATAACATTCGAACGTCTTCGCGTGGCCTATCGCGAGAAAGCAAGCTTAAGGGTCAATCGCTGATAACAGCCCGTTTTTTAAGTCCAATCATGTTAGATATTTGGACGTTCGCGTATAGTAAACAGTCGCCAGAGTTCAGCTACGTTGCGATTGCATTAAAAACGAGTTTGGAAGCTTGGAAAAGATTTTGGGTAGTTTCCATGTTTCATTTTTAATTGGTATTATTTACTGAAGTGGCATGTTTTTATATACGTGTTTAGGCCCGGTGCAAGAAATTTTGAAAGCTGATTATGGGAACCAAAATAAAACGAAAATCAAGAGTAAAATAATTGTGTGCAATTATGAGCTATTAAAAATTGGCTCTGGTTATTGATTCTTAGATACAACTTATGTATGTTTAAAAATCTAAGTGCTAATATATTTTATAACGATTTTTGTTACGTTGGGTATGTTATAGCTTGGGTAGCTATTAGCCATTGGACATCTGTTCGGACTCCTGAGAGCCACAGACTGTAGGCAGGTTTGCCTACCATCAGGTGCAATTTTTAATCGTTTATAACTAAAACATGGATTTTGAGTACAATTTGTTTATTCACTTTTGTCTTACCTTGGCTTCTAAAATTACTCCTTAAAGTTTTTCAAACAGCCAAACACTTTATGGCCAGTATTCAGAGTCGTTACTTATATTTAAGATCGCCTTAAACATTTGTTTAAATTCCTGTTTCTTGTACAAAACAGGGACTGGAAATATGGGATAGACAGGGATAGCAAATGATTAAAACGATCTTAAGAATAAGCAACGACTCTGAATATCTATATTTGTCGATAGTATTGCAAATAAAGGATGTTGTCTATTGTATCTTCGTTGTATGTAATATTCATTGCCAAAAACAAAAGAAAATTGCTTATTATATGTATTTTACAATGTCTTAATAATAAATGAAATTACGAGAAAAGAAGATATCTACTGGTTCTAAAAGATTTTCTAAATTCGTCTGATAAAACTAGTAACTGACAATTTTGCAATAAACAACAATCACATTATGTCAACGAGTGCTTCTGTATAGAATACTCGTATCACATGCGTTTAATCCTACACGATGAAATAATTTTTAATTCCTATGCAAGAAATTATTAGAATTTAATATGTTAATGTTGTTTTCGATTCATTGGACACAATTCTTTCGGACGTCCGCAATCAGAAATGTTTTTTTAAAACTTGTGACGGCATCTTATTAAAACTAGCCGGCGTGACATGATAAGAACCAGTCCTGTTAAGCAGCTTGCTTCGAGAAAATCGTGACAGTTCCATTTAGGTCAGTTCAACTCTTTGCGCAGCTCCCTCGACGACATTGCGAAATGTACGCGAAAAGCATGTTGAAAACCGAAGCAAATCTGTCGACTGAGAATAATTCATTCCATGATACGGTAAGGAAAATTTATATAAAAAAGTGATAGTTTACGTGGAAAATGCAAAAGTTTCCATGTCATTCATTATGAAGTAAATAGGAACTTATACATTGAGCGACGTAAACAAATTATTTAAAAGATAACATATTATGATCGTTATAATCGCGTGTATTAGCTGAATTTTCTTTGTGATATTTGACGTCATCAAAATGTGAAGTGAAAAAATATGGAGAAAGATATTTGTTAAAAGAGTAGCCATGATTCTTTTGGAATGAGACTTTTAGTATCGTAATTAGCAGAAGTGAGGAGAGAGATTGCTCATGAGCCCGTCTTATACGAGCTGATTTTCAATTGTCATAAGCTACTGTCTTTAATGGTGAAAGTCCGAACCGTAAGATATTTCGTTGAGTAATGGTAACGAGAGAAAGATATGCGCATTACGTTGATCACAAAGTATGTACGAGAGTTCGAAATTTTGCCAAAACAGTCAAAAATCGGCTCGGATAAAACAGACTCATAAGCAATCTCCTTCCTCATCTTTTGTAAATAGTAGAATTGAAATTCTCATTTGTTTGGACATTGGATACACTTTAGGAAAATAATTAATGTCGTTTTGTGCAACAAGTACCAATGACATATTGTTGTAAAAATAAGTTGAAGCCAGTATTGAATTCGTAAACAGTTATATATACTATAGTATAAAAAATTACGATTCCAAATTCTGTCTAGAAATGTCTATAACAGTATTTGTATGTATAATGTCCAAATTATTTATAAAAGTAATTAATTAATGTAATGTTTCAGTATTTGCAAAAGCACTAACATAAATTTCACTTCATGAATCAAAAAATAAATTTTAATTTTTGCTGCAGAATTACTTGAACACATCTTTATGTGTTAATATCTATATCTCAATTTTATAAATGTCTATACTGATGCTTCTCCTTGCAAGCCACGTATATATACGCGTGTATTATTGTTTATCTATTCAAGCTTCTGGATAAAAATGTAATTATCTTTGTTTACTGATTTCACACACGCAGATATATTTTTTAAATCTGCTAATTGCCAATTACTGAAGACATTGACATGTAATTAAGAAAGAAATTGTATCACAAGTTATTGTACGTGCATGTTTGAATTCGAAGTGATAGAAATCTCGTTCTGAATTATATTTATTGGTATTGATGAAGGAAACCTGTTCCTATAGCAGTGAAAGGAAAGCAGTAACACATCTTTTTAAATGTCATATAACTGATGTATGTACGTACAGAAGAAACTTTATAGTTTGTTATTAAATCATAATAAAAGATTGGCTATATACATTATTTTCATCAATGCAATTGATGTAGAACAGAATTACGTTAAATGGTTTCATGAGTGTACAGAAAATTGTTTATTGCGTAACGCACTAATCAGTAAACAAATTATATATCATCTTAATGGAAATACGTGAATGTTTACGAAAATCAATTCCGCATTGCAGTATTATGCATTTCTAAGCAAAAGTAATCTTTTACTATTTTGCAGTCTTATTTGTTACGACACTTAATACAACGTAATTGTGCAATCTCTTTCGTATTAGATTACGTGATTAGACTTACGCATATCAACCAAGGAAATATTATCATTATGCCACGTCAGTATACACAAAAATTTTCATGTTATCTTCCAATTAATTGGTCGAATCGAAATAAATACTAAATACTGAGTTACTACTAGAAACTTAATAGATAATAACAAACAATTATGGTAAAGAAAATAGATAAAATAATGAGCTATTAAATATTTAATTACAATAGATGTTCGTTTGAAATAATTCGTGTAATTATTGTGAACACAAGTAAATGATTTTTAACGTTTAAGAAAAACAATTTTGTAATATGTGTTAGTCGTGTTATGGTACATTTAACTTTGTGACGATTTTATACCAATGACAAAAGCTGATATTGTTAGCTTCTAATTTTATTCTTGACAACATAGTTAAATAACTTTTAACATTTAAGGAAAACAATTTTGTAATGCGTGTCAATGTTATAAGAGAAGCTTGTTCGTGCACTGATCATCGATTTGCATTGAACACCTCTGTAGAAATAGAGCTATGATTTGTTCAATTCGCAGAACAAACGAAAAATCAAGAATGCCAGTTTGCATTCATCTCAAGTTTAACAAAAAATCGTTTCGTCTTGATGAAGTCGACCTTGAAATTTCATATTATCTGCGGCGATTGGTATAATGCAAAAACAGACACATGCTGACGAAATATAGCTAGTCTGTTTCATCAAACAATTTTTAAGAGACAATGTTCTATATTCAATATATTCTTTTTAAATGTCATATAACTGATGTATGTACGTACAGAAGAAACTTTATAGTTTGTTATTAAATCATAATAAAAGATTGGCTATATACATTATTTTCATCAATGCAATTGATGTAGAACAGAATTACGTTAAATGGTTTCATGAGTGTACAGAAAATTGTTTATTGCGTAACGCACTAATCAGTAAACAAATTATATATCATCTTAATGGAAATACGTGAATGTTTACGAAAATCAATTCCGCATTGCAGTATTATGCATTTCTAAGCAAAAGTAATCTTTTACTATTTTGCAGTCTTATTTGTTACGACACTTAATACAACGTAATTGTGCAATCTCTTTCGTATTAGATTACGTGATTAGACTTACGCATATCAACCAAGGAAATATTATCATTATGCCACGTCAGTATACACAAAAATTTTCATGTTATCTTCCAATTAATTGGTCGAATCGAAATAAATACTAAATACTGAGTTACTACTAGAAACTTAATAGATAATAACAAACAATTATGGTAAAGAAAATAGATAAAATAATGAGCTATTAAATATTTAATTACAATAGATGTTCGTTTGAAATAATTCGTGTAATTATTGTGAACACAAGTAAATGATTTTTAACGTTTAAGAAAAACAATTTTGTAATATGTGTTAGTCGTGTTATGGTACATTTAACTTTGTGACGATTTTATACCAATGACAAAAGCTGATATTGTTAGCTTCTAATTTTATTCTTGACAACATAGTTAAATAACTTTTAACATTTAAGGAAAACAATTTTGTAATGCGTGTCAATGTTATAAGAGAAGCTTGTTCGTGCACTGATCATCGATTTGCATTGAACACCTCTGTAGAAATAGAGCTATGATTTGTTCAATTCGCAGAACAAACGAAAAATCAAGAATGCCAGTTTGCATTCATCTCAAGTTTAACAAAAAATCGTTTCGTCTTGATGAAGTCGACCTTGAAATTTCATATTATCTGCGGCGATTGGTATAATGCAAAAACAGACACATGCTGACGAAATATAGCTAGTCTGTTTCATCAAACAATTTTTAAGAGACAATGTTCTATATTCAATATAATTATAATATATTAGTTTGCCATAAAAACTATTAATCATCTATAATTTAAAAATTTTCTTATCAAAAAATTTTTCGATTTGTTGTGGAACCTTAATAAAACAATAAAGAGCAATGATTATTTGATAAAAAGGGGGGATCGATCGTAACTCTATAAAGTATGGTGAGGAACGAACGTAGCGTAGTTTCTGAAAACCTGTCCAGAGGAATAAGACGGCTACTGTACTTGACGCGAAGTTCATTTTTCATCGTTCACCTGCGCGCCAAAATTACTCATCAACAATGCTCGATGTGAGAATTGAGTGATAATCTAAAGAAACATTTATCAAGTTTATTACAGTAATAAGATGTTAATGCCAAATATAGAAAGTAGTGAAAAAATTACAAACGACTAATAAGAGTTATGCAAGATAAAAATTATAGAATAGTGTGTAAAATATTATAGTGACTTTCTCGTTCTCATGCAACAATATAGAAGTTGTTTCTAACTTTTTTATTTTCCATAGCCCACACTTATGGTTGGTGGGAACTATATCAAAGAAGCCAAGGACTCGGCAAAGAGCACGTGTCTAATCTTTTCACCTAAGGAACGGGATACTGTCGGGACATTAAGCACCTATCTTAAATATTTTTCTGTAAGCAAACAATAAATTCTGTTTGCCAATTTCGATCAAATCTCGTATTTCAATATTCTCGTAATTCACGCGTCTTCGATTTCGTTTCTAGGAACATGAAGTCAATTTATTACATATCGAATCTAGAAGTTCCCATCGTCAAACGGACGTATACGAATTTATGGTGGAATGTGCACCCGGCGGGAATTTGGGTACAGTAATTGAAAAATTGCGAGGGCAATGTAGCTATTTATCAGTCATTTCTAGGTAAATAAATAAATAATTTAATTTGTTGTAAAACTGCAGAATTCGTGATTTACAATTCTGTGTCAATTTCATTTTTATTTTCATAGACAGATATTTTATAATTACGTTTATTTACATTTTCAGAAATCACAAGGATAATTTGGGAACTGTTCCATGGTTCCCAAGAAGGATTCGGGATCTGGACAAATTCGCCAATCAAATTCTCTCTTATGGTTCAGAATTAGATAGCGATCATCCCGGTTTCACGGACCCTGTTTACAGACAAAGACGGAAGTATTTTGCTGACTTGGCGTTTCATTATAAACAGTGAGTTGCACTTTAGACTATTGCAAAATTTCGAATTGCTAAATAATAGTAAAACGTATGTAGTTTCCATTTGTTCTATTTTGCTTTTTTTAAGAGAACTTTGTATTATTATAAATATATTTCAGTGGCCAGCCGATACCGAGGGTCGAGTATACTGAAGAAGAGATCGCGACATGGGGTGAGGTCTTCAGGAATCTAACTAAACTCTATCCGAAATATGCCTGTAAGGAACATAATCACGTATTCCCATTGCTCATCGAGAATTGCGGCTACAGAGAAGATAATATTCCACAACTGGAGGATATATCAAACTTCCTAAAAGGTTATTAGTAATTTACAACAGTCTAAAATTAGCTATTGAACATTTGGAGAGTTTAATTTATTTTCACACAAATCTGTGTTCTTATAAGTATATCTCTATGCGTGAATTCTATTTCTTTTCGTGCTTAATTGAGATAACACTTCAACACAGATAAGATATTCTAATGAATGGTTCCCTAACACTCAGTCAAGCTTAAACCGATTAATTTTATATTCTAAATGTACGTAAGTCTAATCTTAATAGTACGATATGTGAGTTACATAAATACATAATTTTGCCCCGAAAAATACGATGATTTTAATGACCTTGGCAACATAATTCTGCAATAAAAATTAAAATAATAATTATTCCATTTTTTATATTTCTAATTATGATTATTAAGTATATTTATTTTTATTATAGGACTGATCAAGTGATTTATTTGTTGATAAAAAAGAAAATCACAGGATTTATTATTTTCTATTAAGCGTATTATCAGCGTATTTTCTATTTTTCCGTAGATTCCACTGGTTTCACGCTTCGTCCAGTGGCTGGTCTACTTTCATCGCGCGACTTTCTGGCTGGCTTAGCGTTTAGAGTGTTTCATTCCACCCAGTACATTAGACACAGTAGTAAACCATTGTACACACCCGAACCAGATGTATGCCACGAAGTATTAGGCCACGTGCCTTTATTCGCCGATCCATCGTTTGCACAATTTTGCCAAGTCGTTGGCTTGGCGTCCCTCGGTGCTCCCGATGAGTACATTGAAAAATTAGCCACGGTAATTCAAGATTCAATAGTTATTTTTCATTGTTATAGCAACAATGTAATTGTTCTGGACATTTTGCTTTATTCTATATTATAAATAAATTTTCTAACATTCGTTTCAGTGTTTTTGGTTTACGGTAGAGTATGGCATGTGCCGGCAAGATGGTGAACTGAAGGCGTACGGAGCCGGATTACTTTCTTCGTTCGGTGAACTTGAATATTGCTTGACCGACAAGCCAGAATTGCGGCCTTTTGAGCCAGCGGAAACGGCGTTGCAAAAATATCCGATAACTGAGTATCAGCCTGTTTACTACGTTGCTGAAAACTTCGAAGACGCGAAACAGAAAATGATGTAAGCGTACTGATGAAAACAGTGAATTTCTCAAATAATTATAAAAAGATGGTAAACTCCCTTCAATTATCATAGCTGTTTGAACGACTCTGGTCTTATGCGGATTTCATAATCGATAAATTTTTAGGAAAAGTGATATTTACAGAGGAATAACGTTTATAAAATTGTTCGAATTTTTTTAAGTCAGAAAAATTTTGCTCGAACCATAGTCATAAATAATGTTTCGATTAAAATTTCGTGTAAAATTTCGATATTTTTATTACAAGTTTTCTTGACGTGTAAATTATTTCTAATAAAATTATCCCACGCTTAATTTGATTCAAAATGGTCAACTTATAAATAAGTTTATAAATTTTGTTTCAGTAAATTCGCGGAAAGTATTCCCAGGAAGTTCGGAGTGAGATACGACCCATACACTCAGAGCATGAACATAATCGACAGCAAACATCAAATCGAGGATCTCGTCTACAACGTGAACCAGGAAGTACAAATTTTGATGGATGCTTTAAGAAAGTTAAAGTCATAAACTTTCGACATATGTATACTTACAATTCAACCTACTACAACCTATTACAATTAACGTTACATTAACGTGTTACATAACATATAATGATTGTATCCTATACATATAATGTATTTTAAACCATTCAATAGTGACGTGTAAAATAATAATATTTACTTAATCATTTTTAAAATAAAACGATTTTATAAAAATGAGTTAATGTAATTCGGAGAAAATTGACCTGTGATGGTAGCTGAAATTGCGATTTGTAATTTTTGCATCTTTCAGGTTGATGATGGTGAAATCTACTTTCACCTCGTCTTATGAATTAATCCGTCAAGTTACGTTTTTTTTATAATGTGATGGAATAAGGAAAAAGGTTGCGTGATTCCGGAAGATATTCAGCTTAAGTTATAAAAGTTTAAGTTTTGAGAATGGAATAAACATTTGCCCAAACAATAAAGTAATCTTATTTTCTTATTGAAGAAAATTTTCGAATCGTATAAGAAATACTTGCCCGTTCCATCTCATCCGGAAGTACCTTATATCGTTAAAATAGATTATTTTACTATGAGCAAAATGAAACAATGAAGTGAAATAATTTCGCTGTTCTTAGGAACCTTTATTTGTACATTGGATATGTGTATACGTGTTAAATTTACACTATCTTGGATGACGAAAATTATTGTCTTTAGACGTAATGGGCAATGGTCGAACGTTCATCAGGATCTGGCTAATCGATTGGAATGTATACGATTTTTTGTTTCACGATATAGATATGTAATAATAATAATAATCCACTTAACAGCGATCATAAAATATATCGATTTTGATGCCACATTTACGATCTGAAACCATGTACTACTGCAAAGAGTTTCCAAATGTATTAAAAGTGTAGATTTATAGACAAAGTCGTAAAACAAGGAAGACAATTCATCTACATGTTGTCTTCCTCTCGCAGCACGAGATTGGCCACGAATCCTTTCTCCTTCGAATTTCTTCAAATTCCAAATCGATAAATCAGGAATAGTGTCACAGCCAGTAGTCAACATGCTGCGAGAGAGAAATACTTACTATGTAGCTAAATATTTTTAGCTCGTCCTCGTCTATACCTTTAACATTTGAGAAGTTACCTTGAGTAGTACACATATACTCTAAACTTACAATTATGTACACATCTTTTGTTTACAGTCACTTATCAACAATACTCATGATAATTTACAACAAAATATATTACTTTTCTTGTCTTATTGAAACTATATAATATATATATATATTATATGTATAAGAATGTATACGTCTACGTTTAATCTGTAGTAGTGTACATACATACATAATACATAGTACAATATCTTATCGTATATGGGAAGTATTATAGGTACGAATTTAAGAAACATTCATATAAATATTTGTGACCCATATACCTTGTATAATTCTGTTTCCAAATTGTAATAGTTTCTTCTTTAATTCTTCCATTTTTTTAGAAGAATTGGTTTTTTATCCTAAATATAGACGTAAATACGATGGTCCCAAAGAGTGTTAACATGTACATACATAATGTGTTCTAATAAGACGTTTTCTGAATATCGTTTGTGTAGTATTAAATTTTACTATACAAATGGAAGTACTATTGAATGAAAAAAATGTATAATAAAATTCTTAGGCTATATTTGTTTAGAACGCGTAATGTAAGATTTTGAACAATTCGAAAAACGTTTTGTACTCGTGTGAGTCAATTAAATAATTAACTCTTTTCATTGCCTCCCCAAACAGCGACTGCACTGTTATTAAGCAGGCAAATTTTATATACAAGTTTCACGTACGGCTGTGGAGATCTATACATGTATACTATGGAAGATAACATAGTTTTTTGCAAGCGATAAACACCGACGTCTCTATCAGCTGCATTTAAAAAATAATGATGTTCGTCATGTGTGTACAGAGGCGGAAGGTCGCAGTGGTTTAAGATAAATGGTTCGTACTTTAAATATCAAATGGACGGGTATTCTGCACAGTCGTTTAAAGCAATTTGGACACTTGTTTAAAAATTATGAAATTACGAAGTAGATTCTATTGGAATGAATGATAATAAACTGGTTTCTAATAAACATATGAACAAGTACAAGATAAATTATTTTTTATGAAAAGAAATTCTAAAATACAGAAAACTTTCTACTGAGACACAGAATTATAATTACTGCTAATATACAGTATGTCATTGGAATGTTAATAGAAGAAGAGTTAAATTAATTTTTCTAAATTAAAATGTTAATTAAAAAATTTGTAAGAGTGTCTTTCTCTTCATTTTCCATACAAACGTTTTTAGCTTCGATTATGGATTATGTAAATGTGCAAAAAAGAGTTGTACACGAATTATTTTTATTTATAGTGGCACCAATCTTATGAACAGTTTGTTCAGTATTTTGCTCTCTCAGTGGTATTTTAAATATTATTTGGTAACTGATTCTGTCTTTTTCTCATGTCTGTAACGGAGAAAAAGATTCTTGTATACTTACATAAATACAGCTTTACAATTTCATTAACTCCTTACTTTCTCCTCACATACGTCTAAAGTTTCCTATTTTTTATTTGAGTTGCCGTAAATAAATTATATGAAGAATATAAACCTTCTGTTTCGTTAAAGCTTCACTATTGTAAGAACAGCATCAAACATTTCAAGGCCGGCTACAGGTCTACGCAAGGACTACGGGATAGATTATTATAACCGGATGCGTATGAAACCAAAATTTGGTTTGTGCTCGTCAGCTTTATTGCCGAACTGCGCACGCGAATACTCGCTTGCATCCACACTTTCGAGAGTAAACTTCATATTTTGAATAATTTAAGTTCAAGTTAATGCGAATGAATATGAAAAGCGTTTCTTATTTTTCTTGCTTTTCAAGAACATTAATTTGTTATTTGTTTCGATCTATTTGAGCAATAATCTACAAATAGATGTAATTAAATAGATAAGAATAATTTATAATTATGCATGTGTGCATATAAATGTGCATATGATTGTTCGATTGATTATTTATGACGAAATTTATTTATGGTGAATGAATACTTCAATGTATTTATTTGATTTTTACTAGTTTTCGAGATACAGCATTTGCAATACTGATTTTCGAGAAAAAATCCCGCTCGGAAGCGTGAAGGCATTCGATTCATATCTCAAGTGTTCCATCTTTGACACTGCCTCTGAAATAATTACGGAGCGTCTATGCCCGAAATTGCAAAGATCCCAAAGCTCATTGTCAAACATAGGATATAATAGAGGGTGAGATTTAAGAACTGCAGTAAATCAGCGGGATTATTGCCCCTCACACTTTTAACAAAAGAAGTCGTGATGGCACGCTATAAACCCAGTAACGTAACGATTAGCTTTTCAATGGTACTTAAAGCCCCGAATACCCGTTTGAACTCACTGTTTTACAGTTTTGTTACACGTATATTTCCCTCGAGTATACGAGACAAGTCCTTTCTCCATTCTTTTGTTTGCTTTCCTTTACTTTCTTACTACGCACGAGAGCATTCGTGTGCGCGATTCGCCTGTTCGTTCATTCCTCGAGACAGGTCTTAAAAACGTCCCTACCAAATGAATTATGCTTATTGCACAGGCCTGTAGACGGTCGAAGTCGTGACATCCCCTATTTCAAAGAGCACCCTGTGCACCAGTATAAACTATTGCAACACAATAGTCAAATTATTTTTTCTTGCAAATCAAAATATACCGTGTAATTAATGAGCACTCTTCGTTTGGCATATCTTCTCACAACACATGTGTATAAAAATATCTGATTATATTCATCGTTTCTGCACACATACATAGAATGTATACACGAAATATTGACAGAACCACGGAATGGTATCGTTCCAGCTACGATGACGTGCATCAGTTAATCTCTAGATATCCATTTCACTAACCAAGATCCTCTATCAGTTATCGAGATCACAAAAACTTCAAAATGGAATACCAGAAGCAAACACGAGATGCGTGTACTTTCAATTCTGCGATGGTCTTTGCTGTTGACTCGAGGCTGGCTCTACATCGTTGTACAACATATCCGCTTGATGCGAGCATATCTGGAAAGGGTCGAGATCCTGCGGGTTCCCGTTTTGTTGCGTTGGTCCCTGTTGCTGTGGTTGTTGCTGCGTCGGCTGCTGTTGTAACTGCTGATGCGATTGCTGGGATGTTTGAATCATCGTCCCGACGTTTCCTTGCCCCGTGGCCGACACCGTTGGTACCGGGCTGACTGTCAATGGATGCGAGAACAGCTCCGTAGGCACTATTGGCACCGGAACCGTGATCGGTAGAGGAAGAACGTTTACACTTTGCACGCTACTCGACGTCGGCAATTGTATATTCGTCGAGTTGTTCGTGTTGCATCGATTCATCTGTTGGCAAGCGTTCGTCGTATTGTACGGTATACCCGCCTGAAACAATATTCGCACCTCAGTATAAGTTAACAACATTTGATTTAGAAAATTATCTTTCAAGGGGCCAGAGTAGTCACGTGGTTTTTCTAATATTTGTCAGTAAAATGTGGATATTTTATAACTAGGGAAAAATCATGCAAAATTGGGGTTTATAGGACTACTTTCGTTTTTATTAAGATTTTTTGTCTGATATTAAAATCAGAAAGAAATGGGTGGAAAAACCAGAGCCATGGAGAAGAAAATAGCAAAAATGGTAGGATTCTATGATTTAAATATGCAGATACAAGAGCAATACGAAAGCGTAAGACACAGCAGATACAATTCACGATACAAGACTAAAATTTTGTTTCTGCACATTCTTATCCGTGAATAATTTTAATAATTCGATTCCTAAGTATCATATTTTCATTCATATAAGGATTCATATAAAATTCGTTGCCAGCAAACTTATCATGATACTTGCATTAAGTAATGGCGACAAAATTCCATATCTAGCTATGAACAGTTGTTCTGATACTCTCCTCAGCTCTTCTTGTTGATGTACTATGAGTTGCTGCAGTTCCTCGTGCTTACGCTGCAGCTCGTCTTGAATTTGATTCTGCACCGGCGTCATTACGATACCTTGCTGATGCAGCATCTAGAATGACAAGTATTTGAAACGACAAACTTCTACGCGGAGACTGAAAATACAAATTCGTATTTACGATGTTATGATATAATTATATATACAATATTAGCATTCCCGTCGTACTAGAATCAAAATATTTCATAAACAAAAACCAAATTGCTAAATCATGAAACATCAAACATATTGTGGATTTTGTAAATATATGTGTTTTACATCTTTTCAACCCTTTATTGGAAGATAGAGGAATAATATGAAAATCGACGAACTAGAAAAATGTTTACAAATACGTAAAATATGTTTCAACCCAGTAGGCCGTGAATTTGGAAAAATTTATAAATTAGTTTCTAAGGAGTTGATTACATAATATTTTGAAAAAAAAATCTCTTGAATATCTCAACGCGTTAAAGGAATAATGATTGCCTTACCTCGTGCGCCGGCAACGTTGAAATAATGGGCGCAGAGGGTGGTGTAAACCCGGTACTGACCACAGGCTGCAAATTGACTGTCGCGTATGGTGTTTGCTCCATGAAATTTATGCAATTCTGATCAACCTCCAACAAAGCTTGCTGCGTGGGCTGTTGCTGTTGCGTGCTGTCCATCTGTGGCATTTGAGTTTTCGACGCTGCAGAACTGTTCACCGAAGTGCCTTTCGATCGTGAAACATGGGTCATTTGCGAATGCAACGAACTGTGCATGGACATCGAGGAGCTGTCGGAACTTTCGGCATGATGCCGTGACCGAGTGTTCGATGGTATAGATTTCGAAGTCTTGGATGATTTGACTGACCACTGCGTCGATGGAACTGGACAGGTCGTCGTCACCTGTGCACAAAATAGAAATCATAGTTCCATAATTAATAAATAAAACATTTTATCGTTCAGGCTGAATGTTGGAAATACCTGCTTTTGCTTAACGGGTATCAGGGTATCCCGATCTTGCTCTTTGTTAAAACTATCTGATTCCTTACGCAATTCCTTAATTACGTCGATATAACTGACCACAGAATGGGTGCAGACGATGAACTCTGGCTTCGAGTTCCATTGATTGTACGTAATATAAAATCGAGTCTGTAACCATATCCATTGCTGACCCTTCGTAAGGAATCTGTAGTAACAGGAGGTTCCTTCACCTTTCTGCATCACTGTAAATAATATATTCATGATTCGAGATCCTCGGTTCGAAATCGAAATTGCTCTGACATTTTGAATATGCCTCACGTTATACATACATGATTCGTGACAAGTGACCACCTTATCCAAATCGTCCACGTGATAATAATCGTAACCGGACGTGCCCAGTACTTCGAAAGGCAGATAACCGATAATGGGCGATGCTCGGTGATCCAGGAACAAGAATTTCCACTCGAGGCTGTGCCGTGACGTGAATTCCGATTTCGTATTATCCGTCACGCATAGTTCTCGGATTAGCTGAGGTGTCTGGAGGCGTCCTGTACCCACGAAAACTAATCTAAGAAGACATAAACGAAGTTATTGTAATGGAATTTGATAACGACGGGCTGCCTTTGTTATTTCTCCAAAAATATAGATTGGTCTTTCCATTGACACCCGATTAAATTTAATACTCTCAAACTATTGCCTATCATTTATCTTCGTATACAAAGACAAAGTAATTACTTCGTGTCCATCCCCATGTTCCCGAATTTCGTGTTCGGAAGCAAACTGTCTACCTCCGTATCGGCATTAGAACCTAATAAACAATACAATTACCAATGATTATATATACAAATAATAAAACAAACGATTAATTACGTACGGAAATATCCGACGAACTGCACATATTCGTATATGGGATCTTCTTGGACATTCAAACCTCCCCTTTTTATATGGCATGAGAAAGCTATTTGGNAGATATTACAAAAAATTTATTTTCTTTATAATTATTATTTATTATTGTTACAGCCTTTTTTTAGGCGTGAAGGAAATTGTTTCAAACAGCATTTACAATGTCATTAGAGAGTTGGAGGATGGAAAAGAAGAACATGTACCTTTTTTAATGTTTCGTCGATCTCGTGTGCTAGCAGGATTTAATAGTAAGTTGTAAAGGGAAGATTGGTCCTCTTGATACGCGATATCGTAGATGGTCGTGTTCTCCAGCTCGTTTGGAAGATATCCAAGTAGAGACGTAACGCTTTCAGATACATAATAAATGCGCCCGCTTGAAGAAAATACCATTATAAAACCGTCCAGAGCCTACATTGAAGAAATTACATCGCTCGTGTTTTTATCAGCAACAATTTCAATCAACGTGACAACAACAATACGCGCTAATTCAATTATGGTATACGTAGCAGTCTCATTATAAGCTTGAGTTCGTCTCAAAAATTAAGAACTTCTTCATATCTTAATTACCTGATAATTGATTACATCGAAATTTAAAAACGCAGATCATATATAAATGTTATACGGGTTCTATCCAATTTTCGTAAAGCAAGAGACAATGTCAAACTTAGTGAACAATGATATTGTTTTAAACCGATGTTTAAACACAGAAGGAATGTTCTATTATATTTAGCATAATCATACCTCCAGTATCAAATGCGTGAATTCTTCGTTAGACAAAAATGATGGTTTCCAATCTTCCTGAATTTCATGTACCCTCGATCTGACAGCTATTTCTACAGCATTATTACCGGCCGGAATTAATATAATAACAAAATCTGGGTAGATTGTAAATTAGTAAAAGCATCATAACGTGATACATGATACAAGTATAACAAAGATTAAGAAGAAGTTATGCCACTGTGATAGAAAGAATTTTCTATTCTAACTTTAAATGTTCTTTATACCTTTAAAAATAATATGCAAATATTCAGAGACTTCGATAGACGTAAAAAAATGAAAGATCCTTCTTATGCAGTAGAGATCGTTATTAAAAACTTTAAATGTTTTACAAAGGTTTTTTTCAACATAGAATTTTCCTAAACGATGTACACCCTAACTCTATCAGTTTTAATCGAACTCAGTTCAAGTTTTTAGAATATTTTACTGTAACGAAATCTGTTGCAGCACGTACGATATTTGAAAATCTCGCATTTTAAAAAATGATTACAAAAATGTTTTTCTTATGTTTTAAGACATATATGTATACACAATAAATATCTCAAAATAGATTTCCTATACACACTGTTGTTACTGTTAAAAAAATGTCTTATAGAACTACATTAAGATTTGTAGAATCAGTGGTGTTACTCCTTTAATTTATAATACAATTAGCAATTGTTTATAAATAAGATTTACCATTGTGATTTTTCAGGAATAAAATAGTCGACTTCAACACAGTCGATTTGTCCATTTTCCTCGTGTTCGAGCTGACCATGCTGCCAAGTTCGTTTACGAGCATGTTGAACTGATCGCGCCGTTTCTTCTCGCTCAGATTACGCGATTTCCTGAGAACGAGATGGAAGACCGCTAATTCGATGCGACATTTGAAAAGACTATAATAATAGGAAAAACTTCTTGATTCAATGCTCACCGTTTCGTGTCATCCTTGTCGTCTACATCATCGTCCATTGTGTCACTGGACTGAAAGCTGATAAGTTGAAAAAAAAAGTAATGATTGATCAGCTGCATTCGACTTATTGGTTTTCGTTTACTATTTTTACTATGTTATGTAAATTCAATTTGGATTGTATTGACGCGTAATTTCTGCTAAATAAGAGGAAAATGGAAGAGGAATATATCCGTTCTATAAAGTTTGTATGGTACGTTTGTGCATATCATTAATTACGGGTAACGTAATGTAATTCAAATGATACAGAATATATTTCTAATTCCTGTATCTATTATAAAATATATTGGCTATGAAGGCGTGAAATTAAATTGTCACTATCAGGTGCCTCTGCTAAGAGGGGAAAAGTATAATTTCAACTCATGGATAATGTCTGCTCATGGATTTTGCGCTCAGTACAGAGACACATGTGCATTACAATTGAATCAATATCACGGGCAGCCTATTGTATAACAGGTTCGACAATCCATATTGGTTGAGATAATACTATTGCACGTGATTAATGAAAAATACAATAATCAATCAATTTCTTCTATATTTAATTCATTTTTACATTCTGATTTACGTAAACATTTTATATTAACCGTATTTCAGTACATAAATATTGAATAATCCAAATACTTTAGTTAAAAGTAATTATTTAAGGGCAATGGAGAAGTTCATTAAAAATTAATAATATATGCGATGAATATATACTCTATATATCGGAGAATATACATATATTCTATTTATCGAAAAAAAGTCGATTAAAAACTGACATGAATCTCGCGCGTAGAAGAGCATATCACCGTCGAGCGATCAACAGGCGTTCGCTAGAAATCTCAGCGCGATGGTTCATCCTCGAGCTTATCGATTGCATAAATCGCGGAGTAATCGGCGATAATCCAGCAGGAGCATCGATCTAAAACGGTCGCGTGCTTAGCTCCGCGTGCAACTGTATATGAAAGTACGCGGCGTAAATATTAGATTCGTAGCGTGTGGATCAGTGGAACACGCTCGACGGGTCATACAGTGGATCGTGACAGCTGTGGTCAGACGCACCATTCACTCACTCAGTAGGAGCGATTTAATACATACGTAAAAGCGAACTGCGTCAGACGACAGACAGCGAAAAAATTGCGGTGACAATGAAACGATGGTCGAGACTGTAACGTTGATCTAACGCGTATCGTTCTTGCCAGCTACGTAAAAGCAGACGAAGATCGAGCGACAGGTTCTCGACGCGAATCGGTCCAGATCGTGCGGAGAACGTTTTAAAATCGAGGAAATTGTTTGTACTCACTCGGATTGTCGGGAGGATCGTCCTCGCGAGTAACTCGCCATGTAACAGCGTCCACGTATAGTTGTCACGATGATTGTGATATGCGCGTGTTGCGTGGTCACAGACACGCCGTCGATCCAGCGGTCTCAAATCCGACGATCTTCTTCCCCTCGAGGCTCTCCCTGCTGTTCGCTGTTTATCGACCGCGCACAATTCACTAGCTCGGGGTGCCACTTACGCGGCCAGCACCGACACATTTTTTCTTTTACGATGCGATCGTCCCGTTCAGACGCAGAGGCCAGGCTCCGAATCAATTATCGCGCGATCGGATCCGTCGACGTCGCGTTTAATGATCGGTTTACGTGTATGTACATAATACGTACGTACTGCGCTTACGTACCACTTCGCAATGTAGAAGGTCTTTCCACTTGCGCTGCCTGAAGTTGCACGCTCGATTCCGTGTATCTCTATTTGCGAGAATGCGGTCGTGAGCACCGAGTGGGAGGACGCATGCTCGGATTCGATGATAGAAAGCGTCATAGACGCGGCCACGGCATGTTTTTCATTCTGTAAATGGTATTGCTCTAACGTTTCCCGGGTAATTGATCGTATTTAAATCAGTTAGAAAGAAACTATAGTTTAGAAAGTGGAGGTATCTGAAAAAATATTAAATTGTTCGAAAAGTATCCTCAGATTCTTTGCGATTAAATGTATACAAATATGTACGAACAATCCTACGTGTCGAGTGAAAATGTTCAGCTTCTGTGTACGTTTGATCAACTAGACGCTCCCTTGTGCCTACGTCTTTAACTTTCCCTTTCAACTTTACCCTTTCAACGCCTGCACTATGATAATGCATTGATAACGCCGGACACGGTAAACCGTGCAAAATCGTGGCTAACTTCAAGTGAATTTTCCGTGAACATTATCATGGAACGCGCAGTCGCATCTTATCAATGCACTTCCATTAAATCGCAGACCCGTACACCGAGGTGTGTAGCAGCGAGATGGATCGCGAGTCGACTGGCGCACAATTACGTTCAATTGGTCGGATTATGCTGCATCGGCTACGTTGCACCAATCCAGTCGTTGTTGCCTTGCGTGCAATTTATAAATACGGAATATTAAATGTCATGAAAAACGATTTATTGATTTAGCAATATTTCGTTCAACAGTAGATTGAGGAATTTATTTTTTAATTTCTTTGTAGAACCAATTTTTCTGAACAAATGATATTCCGAGAAGACCGTAAGCTGATATTAAACAGATATGATTCTTGGAAAAAGCATATCATATCTATATAGAATTAACTTCTATTTCAAAATTANAATGGTGTTATTATACATTTCCATCCAAAGGCGTTCTGATGCTAAATGTCTGTCTGTAGTTGTGCACAAGGAAATATCAAATACCCGATACACCATTAGAAATATTATACTGATTATTCGAATAAGCAACATTTTCATTTTGTAAGAAAAATTGTTAGAATAAAGGAAAAAATTATAGAGGATATTAAATGAAGGATATAAAAAAAGTGGCTAATATAAATTTTATATTATATTTATTATTTATAGTGTAGTCAGAAATGTAGGGCCTCAACCAGTGGGCTTCCTCTTTTTTCTTTTTTTTTCACTTTTTTCTTTTTTCGGATATATTTGATCAATAAACATCACAATGTTGATTTTCTCCTAAACCGTACACAGTTTTTCCTCTCTCTCTCTCTCTCTCTCTCTCTCTCTCTCTCTCTCTCTGTCGTCTTCCTTCAATTCCACTTTTTTCTATTAAAAAGGATGCGCAAGTTGCTCGTAGTGCCTCATGCATTACAACACTCATACTCAAACGCTTTTCATATTTATGTTTAATGCACGAATTTTTTTCTCTTCCTCGTTTACATCCTTCGTTATGATCGAATACATATTAACAAAAAACTGAATGAAATAAATTACAAGGCACAACGTTTTATTTCATGCCGTCCCACACGGAGAAAATGGAAGGCAAATAAATTATAACGAAACGCAGAGAATGATAGAGATCTCATTATAAATCCGTCACGAGCAGATTGTGCCTCGCAGAAAACAGATAATTAACCTGCCTCGTAGGTAGTTCTTTACCCAACAGAATTCAACATGCCAGCATATTCGCACAACAAAACATTGAAATATAACAATTGTTTAGAGGAAACAAAACGAAAATAGGAAAATGGGAAAAGAACTGAATTGTCTACTACGTCGTCGTAGTAATTTATAAATCGTAGAGACTATGATGAGATTTTCGATTATATTGTTCTCTCTCTCTCTCTCTCTTTCGCTCTCCTCCTTTCTTTCTAATCTCTCGCTTTTCTCTCACTCGATTGTGTCTCGATGGCCAATAATAATAATAATATAATATATGTATATATGTATATGTATGTATATACATATAATATGTATATCCGAAGCATAAATGTATTCGGTTAAAACGTAACTTAGCATTAGTAACTTCGTGTATTACAAAAGTCGTCGTCGAATACGAAAAGGTTCTATTCAACAATTACAAAAAACGCATTGTTTTAGTTTCATCTTCTTTCTCTCTCATCTCTCTTGGACTGCTTATTTTCATTTTTATTTAATTCTCATGATCCGATGTTCGTTTCCAATCGACGTGCGTGGAGCTTCTAAAAGTGTACGTGAGAGCGTATTAAAAAAAGTAGGGAGTCGGGTGCCGAAAACTATTGGAACTCTCGGACAGGTGAGCGATGACGGTGCAAGGGAATCGGGGAATTGACTTTTCTTCTCCTTCTTCTTTCATTCGTTTTTTTTATTCGTATTATAGTAACCAACCACCCCGACTGTACACGCTTCTGCTCGACTCTTCGTCCTCTCGTGGACAAATTGAAAAATTAGGATACGCATGTATCGCGATCAGAGAATGAAATTCGAGTGGGGCGACGACAGTACATTGGGGGGCTACGCGCGTTGATCGTTTTTATCATCTTTATCGATCACTACTGATCACGTTTATGTGTTCTCGTCACTATCTAAGCGCTGACATCGTTCCATTCTCTGACCGGACCAATTGAAAGTTCGCCGTGGCTCGGTCGTCGAACGCTTGTTTCCTTCGTTTCCATTTCTTACCTTGCTGTCGTCACACGAGGACGTTACTCTTCCTCGAGAACCTTAATTTACAGTGTGAAACAATGCGAGGATCGAACTTGGTAGAATGAAACTTGCTAAGCAATTGCATTCATTGCGCGATCGCATTACATACTTTTTTTAAATTCGCAACGTTCGTCCGTCCTCCTTTTTTGTCACACCATTTCCCTTTATTCCGCCTACTCATTACTCTGAACACAGACGAACACCTGACGAAATCTGATCGTACGACGACTGATCGACGGCTGCACGCTAAGAAAATCGGCGCGGAAGCAATGGTGGCGCGCGGGTACATGACCATCCTTTCCTTTACTCTCTCCATTTTCCTTAATGTTTTCGTTTATTAGGAATCGCGGGGGGTTACTGAACATTCGAAAAACCTTGGTAAAAATATGTTTTGTGCCGTGACCCCGCGCCACTCGGCCGCACTCGCCGAAGCTTCTGGCCCACCTTAATTAATTGTATTTTAGGTCTCTCGTCACATTCTCTTCATTTTTTTTTTTTTGTTCATCATTTGTTTCTCTTATAATTCCAAACACTTCGTCCGGCCGTTGGCGCTACACGAAATGATCAATTACAATATCATATTATATATAATATATATAATATATAATATAATACATATATTATATTCTACATTACATTACTATGTTCGAAAAATAAGATTACAATATATAGTGTTGTGTTGTTATGTTGTATTATCATATTATTTTGTTGTTGTTCTTGTTGTTCTGCAATTTTTCTCTCTCTCNATACCTTTATAAATTCATTACCTTAAAAGTATATATTTATATATATATATATTATATTACGTAATAATCTTCGTTTCGTTTGTTTTTCATTTTCTTCTTTTCGTGTGATGCTCGTTTACAATATCGCGGATACCCAATAGATTGAATTTTTTTTATTAATTTAGATATTTACGCGTTCATTGATTCTTTTTTTTTGTTTTTTTTTTTTCGTTTTATGTCTGTTGATTAGCTTCTTTCCTTCGTTTTCTCTATTCATGCTATTCGAGAAACGTTTTATTCTCTCTGATTCTCGCTGATTTTTTTTTTGTTCGATTCATGTTTTTGAAAACTTGTAGTCAAGGGGGGGGGGCGTAGGGGCGACCGTGTTTCGTTAATTATGCCGGTAGGACACGACGGGGGCCGGGGATTATGGACAGAGGAGATCAAGCCATTCTTTTGAAGTATTACAACGAGGTACAGTGATCGTAACACACATCGAATATTAATTCTATTTCTCGAAGCTATGCAGGCGTTTCGTCATACTCTCGCTATACACACTGCGGAAAATCAAGTAACATCAATGTCTTCAATTTTTACCCTTTCGATCAGTTGTCCAACTGAATTTGAGAGAAACCCAGGGAAAGACTGTTTCGAACAGAAGTGTTCTCTCGTGATGCGACGAGTCGAGCGCCCAGATCGCATCGTTGTCGAGTTAAAAACGTTCCAATTACCCTTCTCTCTCCTGATCGATCGTCTGCGACGATCGCTGAAGGAGCAACCCTTTCGAATTACGAATCGAAGAAAAAAGCGATCGCACTAGACGAAAGAAAGCGAAGCGACGTTCAACTACGGTGAAATTTCGCTCGAGGAACTTTACCAGCTAGGAACCTATTCTTCGCTCGGATTACGCTGCAAGCGCTTGTATAGTCGCGTTTCATTTTCTAAGAGAACAGTAGGTATATATGTATATATGGTATCTTAGTGGCTAAAGCTAAGCTGCGAGTCCTGTCTGGGACCTATATCATTATTATCATCACTACAATCACGAGAACATGTTTCTCTAACGTACAACTGCTAAATACGTTGGCTTTCAATTATTTGCGATTACAAAAAATTCTTAGACCGCCAATTACAATTTCGCTGTTTGTTCGTAACCCAACTAGAATTATTCGATTCACTTTTAACTTGAATTTTGCTAATTCGTAAGTATGAATTCAACTGAACCAACGCATTAGAAGTTTCTACAATAGAAGACATACGTGTAATCGACAATTTCGCTGGAATAGTTTTAAACGTAACTAATGATCGCAATGGATCCCAGAAAATCGGTTGTATCGAAGAACATATTTAACACAGCAACGATATTATAAGTGGAGCCCCGATACGAAACTGGGTCATCGAAACAAGCAATCAGCAAAAGTGATACCGGTGCAACGTTCTAAGCGGACCTATCTATATCCCTAAAGAGTATCTAAACACCTGGGCGATTAATATACACGTACATATAGATATAATATATCAATGACATCCTCTAATCGTAGCGTAGCTCAGGCGTGCGCGTTCGCTTATGTATTAAAAATGATCAAGAACACCTACCAACTATTACTAATACATATAATATATATATGTATATATACTCGTGTATACCCGTGTGTGAGATTTTGTCTGTATAATACGTGTATTTCATTGTGTACACCGTGTAGATTAAAAAGGGACTGTAGAGAAAGCGTTTCGCGTTAAGCGCATTAAGCTTATACACGTGAAGCGAGGGGGAAAATATCAGCGCGCTTCAGATTTCCCTAAAAAGTGAACGCTCTTGGAAACGATCGAGCGGCAGATTGAAGGGCTCGGTAATAATCAGAATCGATCAATTACATGGATTCATCATCGTTTTGGGCTGACTGTTCGTAGGTCCGGGATCGGTGCGCGAGATCCCGAGAGGTCGACTTCGTTAATTTCTTTTTTCTCGAGTGAGTTTCTAAACATTGGGGGCGATAGTACAGTTCCTTTTCTGTTCCTACATTGCTACCACAGAACAAGCACAAGGGGAGCTCGGAACTCTTGTCGCGTTCACTTCGACGAACGAGGATTCGAGTCTTTCCATTTCATTCTTCATTCGTAACGAAGATCGTGGTTAGTTAGCTGAGTTAAATGGGTTTCGGGATACGAGGACCAAGGGGAAAGGGTGTCCATATTTTCTCGTTTCACTCATCTTCGAAGCTTCAAAATACATGTTCCTAAAATGAATGTCCTTCCTATAATCTCTTGTTTTGCCATCGCGTTAAGAACGGGACGATTATACGTATGTGTATCATGTGTTTCCGTTTGGTTACTCTTTTCCTAGTTTAATGCGTGATGTCTGTAGAAATTTTGCACCGGGGAGTAAAGTATAGTCGGCTATGTCCTCGCGGTGCTTCTAGCCTTCGTCTGCGGACGAAGAAAGTATATCGATGGAAGCAATCGGTTTGAGATGAGTTGTTTTCCTTTTCGTAAGTAGTTTCTAACCATTTTTTTCTCTCTCGTTAGTTTTATTTTATTACTCAATTTATTTTTTTCTCGTTTAAATACTCTACGTCATCTAAATCCTTTATGTATGTGTAATTATTTAGCATCTTTTTCATTCGTTTGCTTGCTCATTATTTAGAGAATACGTTTTCTGTTAATAGTATTTTTATATTTAAACACTAAGCGTTACTTAGCGCGAGATCAATCACCATCTTCGATTACTTTTCGCGAGTTTCTTTAAAACCAAGATAAGAAAGAGAAATAGACGGAATGGAAAGGTAGGGGAGGGGGTGAAACGGGAACGAAAGTGTACTGGAAAGTAAAATTGATAAGATGAAAAATAAAAAGGAAACGAGGACAGGTGGTGAAACCTGACAAGGAGACTGACTGGTTGGATATTTTTCATTGCACTGGGCATAATAATCTTTGTCAAAGGAACTATTCGGTTAAACGGGTAGAAGTTCTTCTCTTCACTCATCATTGAATGATCATTTTGCTCGTCCGTCTTCGTAAGGAGAAACGGCGGGCGGCCGCGCGATGGATTAAAAGTCCACTATCATAAACACTACACGGAGCTTTACTAGGCGTTTTAGGCTTGGAATAACTACTAACATGCGATTAATCGAACTTGATAAAAGTGTTCATTTTCGTCTCGACACTATCGGCTAAGAATCGCTAAGAGTCTACTACGTTTAATCGCTAGGTTCTTCGTTTCTAATAATTCTAACTCGAAAAATACTATTTAATTTTCGTTAGCTTAATTCGAGAAAAGTAGTTAATTATTTCGTCGTTTATCATCTTTCACTCCTTCGTTTTAGTTTGTCATACGTTTTCTTAAATATCAAAGCTACCGATGTTGAACGCGTTTAGTACGTTTCGTTATCGTTCCAGTTGCTCGTTTATCTAGACAGTTCAAGTTCACGGTGTCGTGTGCGTGTGCGTGTACTGCGTGTTATGTGTATATGTCTTAACTAGACAATTTTTCCTCCGTTGCTATTGAAATTGAAATCCAGGAATGTTTCGATGCACTTTCTCTTTCCCTTCTTGTTAGTTCCATAATTCTCGTCTCGATTTTAATTCACTTTACTTATGTGTATCTGTGTGTATGTGTGTCTGTAAGATGTACGCATGTAGATAGATACGCGTGAGGCTGTGTAACGTAAAAATTCAGTTTTATTTAGTATTTCATACTCCTTGAACCACGTTCAACACCTCGGTTCATTCATCCTGTCAATTTTCGTCCTCCGACAAGATAAACGCCTCGTGCAAACGACGTCGTATTAAAGGAAACATCTCGCTCTGCAGAGTAACACGGTATATCCGTCCTCGTCGTTCTTCATTTCACATTCCGTTTCTCCGACAATCTCACGATCTTTCAATAATTTCTATCTGTATTTCATCCCTTCGCCTTTCTCCAGCGCGACGTCTCGATGTTGAATATCGTCGATCGAACTAGTCAGGGTTAGTATAAATTGCGACCAAGGAGGCTTGTCCGTTGTCTTAGGAGTAAATACTACGTCGTACACGATCCGCTTACAAGTTAATGTAGAATAAAAGTCAAAAATATATTATATCATTATTATTATATATATATATATTCATATATATATTTCGTTCTGCTTCTGTAATCCTACTATATTTAATTATTCTAATGTACTGAGAAGCGTGTACGCCCGACGCCCTGATCAAAACAGGCATCGGTTCTCGACCCGAGATTGCAAAGATGTTGGCCTAGAGAACTAAAGTCCGTTCGGATGTTTCCTTTTCACCTTTTGTCTTCACGACCGATGCAGATTTCATACAAATTCTGCAGTGCCTTCTGTCATCAATGCTCCACTCTATGTCGTACACGATCCGCTTACGAGTTAATGTAGAATAAAAGTCAAAAATATATTATATCATTATTATTATATATATATATATTCATATATATATTTCGTTCTGCTTCTGTAATCCTACTATATTTAATTATTCTAATGTACTGAGAAGCGTGTACGCCCGACGCCCTGATCAAAACAGGCATCGGTTCTCGACCCGAGATTGCAAAGATGTTGGCCTAGAGAACTAAAGTCCGTTCGGATGTTTCCTTTTCACCTTTTGTCTTCACGACCGATGCAGATTTCATACAAATTCTGCAGTGCCTTCTGTCATCAATGCTCCACTCTATGTTCATTACTTTTAATTCTTTTTATTCCTCTCGTCGATTGATGGACAAGCTTGTCCCTGGTGTGGACGGTCAGTAGTGTATTTTATTTCGGTACGCCACCAGCACTATATCGTTTCGTTCTTCATTTTCAATTTCTATTTTTTATACGATTTTATTCTCCGTCTCTCTATATTCGCTCATAGTTTCGACCATTCTATTCGTTATTCTCTCTTCCCTTTTTTTTTTTTTTACATCGAATCCTTTCAATCAGTAACGCGTTTCTCAACGTGGGCTAATGGCAACGATAACCATTCGCGTTCCACGAGTTGTGGACGGGTTATCCGAACAAATCCGATTGGACGTTCGTGTCGGTGATTTCGGATGAGGCTCGGCTCAGTCGACGGTAGACAATCCGATTAAATGCGCGGAAAAATATCCGAACATCCGGCCGCACGCTCTCGTTACGACTAGTACGCGCACCGAATTTTCGGAAACGACTACTTCCTCTCTGCAGAGCGAGACCGTGTTCCTTCACGTTCCCTGTGTCTCTGAATTTTCATCGATCTCCGTTCCTCTCGCTCGTTTGACAAGTTTCGAAGGCTCGTCCATTCTCATTCGCGTCTCGCGACGAGCGTTCTTACGTTCGCTCACTTGCTAATCGCGTTCCTCGTCTTCCTGCACGGCGAACGTGGCCGTTTCCTCGCTAGAGTAAAAAATGCGTTGTGCGCGAGAAGCTAATAGGTAGGTTACACGCGAGCAGTACGTTTTGCGACTAATCGAACGGCGGAACCCACGATTAGCAGAGGTAGCAATTGTGGCAAATTATTTTTACTTAATTTCCGATCTTTCTAAATAAATTTAATGTCGCGATACGATAACTATTAAAAATGTTTTATAATGATGTTTGTCCAAAAAAAATCGTCAGTATTAATGCAATCATTGACTGATTTATATGAATGAAAATTTTAATTGACTGAAAGATTTGAAATAATAAATATATTTCGATTAGATCATTTGTAATACAATTTGAAAATCAATCTATGTCAAATAAAAATACTGGAATTTGACAATTGCTCGACACTAATCGTGGGGATCAGGTATATCCGTCGACCACGCGAAGCAGCGTTCAATGTTTCTTTAAAGCGACAGCATATATAAATCGTTCTATGAACCCGTCGTCGTCAGACGAGACTTGCGACTACCGTTTTAATTGTCGGTTCTTCGTAGGAACGCGGGAGAATCAATCACATTGCCTTGGACGACAAAGCGTTCAGCGCGAGCGAATTCTTTGCTTGCTTTTACAAATAATCTGTTTTATATACCGCTTTGTGATTGCTTGCTGCAGTAGCTAAATCCCTTGACTCAAGTTGAGAAGCTCAAACTTCAGTGAATTCGTCGTATGTATCATCGTTTTACTCTTAGTATTTCCTCGTTAACTTTCTCGCCTTCACTTTCATCTCCCACTTCTATCATTCTTTTTTAACATTGTAATCTCTTATCTCTACAAGTATATACACATATGTTGCTTTTTCATTATAATTACTAATTTTTCTCATCTTTCTTTTTGTTTTGTCAGAACGGCTTGTTGTCAGCGCTCACGATAACAAAGTATTAGCACTTTACGTTACTATTTCTCATTTCTCTGTCTCCCTTTCATTACTACGGTTTTCGCCACGATTCGTTATTATGTATGTACATACTTCTAATACTTGGTGTATTCGTTAAGAACGCTTGGTATCGAAGGGAAAGACGGCTTTTCGCTGATTTCTGTTTTTTCTATTTTTCATTTTTTGTTCGCTAACTATATCGTCGGCTGGTTCAAAAATTGCACGCCTGACCGATCTGAGAAATCATAAAATTCGTTGATCAACTCTAGTCTTTGATGGGAACGACTCTACCCATGGTTCCTTCTGTTTTCTCATTCTCTCTCCCAGTATCTCTCTCTCACTCTCTCTCATTCTCTCTCTCTCTCTCTTAGTTACAGAAGGTGGACAAATGTTTCGCTCTGGACGCTTGAAATGGAACGAAAAGATAAAGTTTCTGCGTAAGACTGGCAGCGATCGGGACGAATTTACGTTTAAACGTTCCCCTCGGACTATTATCAAAAAGACCTCTAACGACCTATGACTCTCGATTTGACTGCATTTAAGAAAGTATGGCATCGTTACCGTCATTCTGAACAGAAAAATTGTTTGCAAAAGACTGCCTACTGATAGGATCACAATCACAATGGAGAACATCTCGTCGTCTTAAATCGCGGCGCTACTGAACCACTTAAATGGACATTCGTGTTTTTGTCGTTTTTTTTTTCTTTTAATTATTGTACTTATTTTTATACATGTACACGATACACCATACGTACATAGTTCTCATTTTTATTTCCCTTTTATACCTAATCTTTTATATATATGTACATATGCTAGATGCGGGCACGGAGGAACTCGTTCGTCTATTATCAATTTCCTTCGACCTTCCTC
This sequence comes from Ceratina calcarata, assembly GCF_001652005.2. Taxonomy (NCBI): domain Eukaryota; kingdom Metazoa; phylum Arthropoda; class Insecta; order Hymenoptera; family Apidae; genus Ceratina; species Ceratina calcarata. Next base: position 80,592 of record NW_017144092.1, read on the forward strand.
GTCGTATCAACTTATCCATCGAACGTTTCTTGCACGAAGAAAAATAAACGAAAATAGAATGCGTCGTAGGTGGGCAGACGAGTTCGAATGGATGTTCATTGTAAAACGGAGAGGGCTAAAACCATACGATTATTTTATTGTATGACTAGAATCTCGATAACAAATGATTGGAATCGACATTCGAACTAATAAAGAAAAAAAAAGAAATACTTTCACCTAACTGAACCCGAGCGCTACAGAAACAAAAAGAAAGATTATTTCACTATGTATATGTATGTATGTATGTATGTAATGTATGTATGTATATATCACGTTCGCGTAGACGTATCGGTCTAACGATCTAAAAATTCTCAGTATTCTGTGACTTGCTTCTCCTTTTGCTTTCTGTTTCTCTCACAGCAGTAAGTAACGTTTTTCTATCCTATATACATGAGTAATTTACAAGTGCCGGACTCACTCGTCCGCGAATCTTTCCCCTCTAATACCAATGGCAACAAAGAAGTCGAATAAGAAGAGAATAAAAACGAATGAAAATTAACGAAAATAAATACAGACTTTTGTGTGTACATATTTATATACGTATGTCTATATTTCGATTGATTTCTCTCCTCGTTTTCGTCCCTATGCTCGTATTTCTTTCCTCTCTTCTGTTTACACGTGTATGTGTGTGTGTGTGTGTCATTTGATCCTTAAATGCTGTACAGGAACATTTATACTTAATCGTTTAAATCACTGGTTCAATATTTTTGCCTTTTTCACTTTTGTATTCAATAATAGTTTTAATATCCCGTTAATAACCTATATTATTATAATACGCTTATCCTTTCAATTAAGAGTACTTTTTTTTACATTTATATCCGTTTAAATAAGTGTTGCTAGTAACCCGTCCTTAAGGTCGATGTGATCTGGTAAAGTCGAGCTAATTAAAAAGAAACGACGAAATAAGTCGACATCGACACTGTTCGATTGATCAATTGAATTAAAAAAAAATATATATATTTTGGGAAAAACAAACGACGCGACTGTCACGCTGGGTGGAGTGTCTGCACGAAATCAGACGTGTTCGTTTGTTTACGTGTGTATGTCGAGTGTCATTTCTATGTTCTACTTGAGAAAGCGTGGAGAAAGCGCGCAAAGGACCCTGGTCCACCGCGGATACACGTAATGACTAGCTCAACATCGCGTTTCGCATCATCCGATCGTTTATTAATCCGAGGGATCGTCAAATGAACTGGCCCGCACTTTGAATGAACGGTTTGGTCGGGAAAGTAGGTGAAAGCCTTTCCTGGACGGTCATGTTCTTTTATTTTGTAGTTTTCACTTTAAACGTAATTGAATTTGAAATAGAGGAAGTAACGAGAAAATTAACGGTAGCTTAATAATAATAGTTGTAGTAGTACACGTCAACTATGTGTATATGTAGAAAAATGTCTATGTAACACGGGATTTTCGATCTCGAGAGAAATAAAACTCGCACGGTTCCAATTAATAATCGACAGAATAAATACTTCATTCATAGTCGTGAGACAGTTTACCTAGTTTCTCCTAGCATTTTCACATTAACTCCTTGGCAGAGAGGAATACACGGTAATAATACCCCTACACGAATAGTTCTGTTTGCTGCTACGTTCCCGCTGATTGCACTAATTTCTTGTCATTTTCATCTCGATTGCTACTCTAAAAAAAATAATAAAATCGTACAATATCATTGAAATAAAAAAAAGAGAGTCACGTGTGTATATTGGAAGTAGAATTATATATTAGTACTGTTCGTACAGTGATAACGTTCCTACGGATATATGTAAATAATAAAAAAGAGAACGACATAATTAATTTCGTGAATGACAAATGGGGGCGAAGGCGTTTTGGTAATGCGTAAAAAATTGTAAGAACAACGATATTAGACTTGTCGACGGTGGGGTCCTTCGCGCGGTACCGTGAAAGACGATACTAATTGATTGATCGATCGTTGCGTTCGTCCCGATAAATCAGTCGATGCAGTGGGCACAGGCGAACTCGTACAGTTCTTATCGAAATAATGAAGATTTCGAAAGGCAGATGCTACGGAATTGAAAGAAACGTAACAATCGAAGAGTGTATTACATCGGACTCGTCACTTCGCGAGCAGCGATCGATATAAAAACTGATATTACATTCTTCTTTTCTCCCGTGTCACCTTCTCCCTATTACTATAATTTAACTGCCCCTGTCCTCCTTCCTCTCGTTCTGTCAGTCACTCACTCACTCAGTCAATCGATCAATCATTCTCTCTTTCAATTTATCTATCTCCTAACGCTTTTGTTCATCTCATTTTTCTTTCCCCATTGTTTTCTCCTGCCTCGGTTCAACATTACTCCGTCCTCTTGAAAATCTTATTACCTTTTAATTAAATATAATTTTTTATATAATATGTATATATATATTTGTCATATACATTTGTCGTGGTGTTAATAATTAAATAGCGTTTAGTCGCCTAAGAATGTGTAGATTTTCGGCGCGTCTCTTCGCGAAATGGAGATATAAGGTAAAAAAGTAGGGGAGAAATGAATGGAGAACGTTATCGAAAGTTTCACACGCAAGAGTCGCCGGAAACCACGTCATAAGGCTTTTTCGTTCCTTCCCCGGAAGGAAACATTATTTTTTTCTTTTTTTGTTTATGTATATATTTATATATATATATAATGTGTGTAATGTGTATGTATCGTTTCGTCGTTCGATCCACGATCGATTCCTGTTCTACACATATTCTCCTGTTCTCAATATCTCACTCTCGCGTCGTTCGTTTCCCCTGGTTTGCTTGACTTTCATTCTCCTTTACGCCTTATTTCTTCACGAAATCAATACCTCCCGGCGCGGCGTGCACGCACGCTTGATTAGTCAATTTAAACGTGGGTGCACGCGCGCGATTTATATCGATGTAAAAAGAAAATATCATTGAATTTCTTTTTGGTATATATACGAGTATAAAAAATTTCATTATTCGTTATATGTATGCGCGAGTCAGCTTTGTCCTTGTTCTTTTCTATGTGTACATCCCTTGAAGTTCATTAAACGAGCTGATTCTTCCTATTAGACTTGTCGTCGACCCCTGTGATGTTAATAATATTTAAGCTTTATTGAAATTCATCATATAATTCAGAAAAATATTGTTTTTTCTTTTACTAAATTAAAGTAACATTATATTTATATATAAATTCTAAATTATTGTAACAGACTTTTCTTATAAATGTCAATTATAATTCATTATTTTTACTTCTCTCATCAATTTATTTAGAGAATCTATAAAACGCCTAAACTATTAGCAACATCAAACGGGTTAGGTGAATGATTCAATGATTTCAGTCAGCCTACCGGTGGTGCGCCGCGAACTGCCTCAAGCGTGCAGGGATTCACAGATTGAATAACATAGAATATTCTATTCCTGTGAGATCGTACAATCGTACTAACATTTTGCTCTGTATCCACAGTAAAGTGTATAATATATGAGTACGTACATTTAACCGTACCCAAAATTTAATATCAGTCGCGTTCCCCTCGCGTTTCCTAATAATATTTTTTAATGATTTTCCTTTTAGTACTTTCCTGCTTATTTCAGTGATCACGTGCAAGAATATAGGAACTTCAGATCGGCTAAGACAGTCGAAGTTAACTAAAGTATTCGGAAATAAAATGATATAAAGATGAATCGATATTGAATGACGGAAAATATTTTTAAAACAAAACCTGCTCGGTCAGTACGCGTCAGATTTTAGGATACAAGGAAAATTATGCGAAGGAAAATGTAGAGAAGGATGGGATTAAGGAAGACCTCGTGCACTGACCTGGTTGATCTCTAATTTCGACGATTGCTCGATGCTTCCAATAAAAAATTCTTCTCAATCCGCACGAATCTATTATGCCATGAACATTTTTTATAACATTATGAAACAGAATTTAGTAACAGTCATGAAACATAGATCGGAAATAATGGTAACGCGAGGAGAAAGCTGCTATTCAGTTAGTTAAGAAATTTATAGTTGATCGAATTTTCGATAAGAACAAAACTGATGGAACGGATTTGGCGTTCGCGAACTCGCTTTTTCTCTTCGGTCTTCAAGGGACGACACGAGGGCAGAGAGAAAGCAAAGGGACAGTGGAACGGATCCGCTCCGATTCCTCCCCTGAACCGTCGAAACGACGACATGCAACGATTCCTTTCCTCCATCCTTCTCTTTCTCTTTGATCCGCGTTTCGATGCGCTTGCTTTATCTCCCGATTCCTATCACTGGCTCGACGAGAACGCGCGGAGGGGATTCACGGAGGAGCATGAAATAGAATCGAGTCAGTCCTTCGATGTCAGTGATGACGACGACGACGACGACGGAGAAGAAGAAAACGACGAGGATGAGAACATTAGAACACGTGTTCCTGTTGAGCCACCCCGTCTTTCTTTCCCCCTTCGATTTTCCTCGACGAGACGATCACAGATCCAATCGTGATCCGGCGAAACGCGTGTTCGAGAAGCTCTCGTTCGTTTGTTCGCTCGTCGTTCCTTTTCCTATTTATTACTTTGTTACTCTTTTGTTCACTTTCGCTCGGCTCTTTTTCCTCCCTTTAATTAAAGAAGTCCCTTTCCGTACTCCGGTTCCTGTTTTCACTTTCCTGGCTGGCTTTCCGTTCTTACTGCTCGCCTCGCCGTGATACACATCCGCATCCGCTCAACGAGAAGTAATTAAGGCGTCGCAGGTGATGTGATCGCCATCAGGGGCGCCGGCGGCAACGCGACTGGTATATGATAATATTTACACTGGGGTCGCATGCAAGCGCCCTTCACTGCGTCCCTGCACACGGTTACGCGATTCTCGATCACCTCTACGTTTCCTGCAAAAGTGCAAATGTCTCTGTCAATGAAACTGTATTGGAGAAATCGGGATTTCAACAAATCTCAACAAACAGGCAACTATACTTGTTATTGCCGCTTGGCATTAGTTTCCGGGATATTTGCAAAAAACATCGGTAAAAATTCTGTTTAGGGCAGTTCTGATGAAAAATAATTAGACTGTGCATTTGATGAATTTATGTAAAGGAATGTATTTGATGTGCAAGAATATGTATTACATGTACGAGTAGGTATATGACGACGACGACGACGACGGAGAAGAAGAAAACGACGAGGATGAGAACATTAGAACACGTGTTCCTGTTGAGCCACCCCGTCTTTCTTTCCCCCTTCGATTTTCCTCGACGAGACGATCACAGATCCAATCGTGATCCGGCGAAACGCGTGTTCGAGAAGCTCTCGTTCGTTTGTTCGCTCGTCGTTCCTTTTCCTATTTATTACTTTGTTACTCTTTTGTTCACTTTCGCTCGGCTCTTTTTCCTCCCTTTAATTAAAGAAGTCCCTTTCCGTACTCCGGTTCCTGTTTTCACTTTCCTGGCTGGCTTTCCGTTCTTACTGCTCGCCTCGCCGTGATACACATCCGCATCCGCTCAACGAGAAGTAATTAAGGCGTCGCAGGTGATGTGATCGCCATCAGGGGCGCCGGCGGCAACGCGACTGGTATATGATAATATTTACACTGGGGTCGCATGCAAGCGCCCTTCACTGCGTCCCTGCACACGGTTACGCGATTCTCGATCACCTCTACGTTTCCTGCAAAAGTGCAAATGTCTCTGTCAATGAAACTGTATTGGAGAAATCGGGATTTCAACAAATCTCAACAAACAGGCAACTATACTTGTTATTGCCGCTTGGCATTAGTTTCCGGGATATTTGCAAAAAACATCGGTAAAAATTCTATTTAGGGCACAGTTCTGATGAAATATAATTAGACTGTGCATTTGATGCATTTATGGAAAAACTTGAGAATAACAGGAATGAAAAAATCCATAAAAGGAATGTATTTGATGTGCAAGAATATGTATTACATGTACGAGTAGGTATATATTTTTTCAAGGGTAAAAAAAATCTTAATTTACGTTTCAGTATTTAATTTGATATTTAACACTACATCTCTTATATGAACCTCATATGGAATTCTCTCAATTAACAAAATTTGGTATGTAGACACTGTGAAAGTATGAAACAGACAATTGATGAACGTGCATGAAAAACAATATCGGACAAAAATGAATAGCTTTATAAACGAGCCAAATACATAATAGAATTACGATAAACAACAAAAGTAATTTTATCAATTTGTTTAATCGAACGGATGTGGTAAAAATCAATAATTGTTATCTGATAAAAGACTGATTCATTTATCCCTCGTATTATTCTGCATCAACGAAACATGAATGAATAGCTTCCAAAGAACGTTTCGCATAATACAATACGAATTAATATATGTATGAAATCGGTGAATTATCATGTTTAAAATTCGAACATGAATACTCATTGTTAATCGTATGAATGAATTTTGTTTAAGCACGATTTGACGTGCTACAATAAAAATAAAATATAGCAACTTTTCCGTGTTTCGTGATGTGGTTATATGTACTATGTTTGGGAATGTATAATATGAAAACAGAATCTAAATAACATCAACATGCAATACAGTAAATATCCCAATTTCTGTTCACGTCATGACGAGACTGCAAATTTTATGCATTTAGAAGAAAGATGTGCAAAAAATATGAACACGGCATATAATGTATACAAAATATAAAAAATGTACAAAGCATTGGAATATTTAAATGATACATGAAACTGTTATTTAAAACACATTTTTTAATCTGGTATCAGAAATATTTTATCCTAAAGTCTAATCATGATTTCTCCTCACTGGCATAAGAAAAAGAACCAAGTAAAAATTGGGGCATTTACTACACTGTTGAACGTGAAAATCCTATTTTGTGAAAGTCTCCTTGAAATAGAAAAAAATCTTAATAAATACAATTTTCTCCCAAATAACAGATATTTCACGAAACGAGCAGAAGTGAACTTTTCTGTGCAACCCGCGAATTTAGCCTAACAATTTGTAACTTTGACGATACTGCGTATATGTAGTTCGAAACAGCGGTGACCAATAGATTTGTCATCCACCGCATATTGGAAGCATGATTGTTTTGCGGTGAATGCGTGGTCGTCAACTGGAAAATGGCCGCGAAGTGCAAATGTATTTACGTTGGCCAGACAGAATTTGTTATTAAAGATGGAAATAAATGAATCTATCATAACAAGATTTCTAACACATTACAACGACACTAGAAATAAATGAATGAGAAATATTTAAGCCGATTGTCACATTTCATTTGTCAGATTCTTTGCATTCGTTAATTCTCATAAAATAATTCTCTACGATGCTATATAATAATACTCACTGATCTGTATCATTGAAAATTAGATCCGAGTCTCAGCGAAACGTGAAACAATATCCCGAGTATTGAGGAAATATTGTACAAAATAAAAGGAGGAACGAAATCAATATAAGAGGCGCAAGAAGAAAACAAGAAAGCATCAGTTTCGAGGGAAGTTCCTACGAGGGAAACGGCCAAGCGGTTGGCTCAAACTCACCGTCACTGAGATGGATAAACTTGCAGGCGGGACGGTTGCACACTTGTCGATTAAAATCTTGGCACACCGGGAGGGTGTCCAGTAACTGAAAGAAAATGTGCCAGACACTTTTATAACTTTTCATCCCCATCCGTGGATGTTCGCGTACGATAGTTTCATAAAGGAGAAGGAGGAAAAAAATCAACTCTCAACAGTGTTCCACGGCAGTCATTCGTCACAAGTGCACGCACCGTTTCGCACATCGGGCACGCAACGAGAGCGGAGACAAGGCCTGTCTTGCCCTCCGCCCTCTCACTCACACGCGTCACGTACACACCTTTAAAAATCATTGGACACGCACATTCAAACTCAGTTCAATGTTAGAGCATATTCACATTACATGCTCTAAAAAAATCGGACCGTATACGAATATTAATTAATTGCTACTGGTGCGCGAACAATCGATCGTCAGCAATAAATCGATCGCACCGGTTGACTTCTATTCCAATTTCTAATTTAACGTCGAATTGATTGGGTGGTGTCGATTGTTCGCGCAGATCGGGTTATGAGGAAAATTTGCAGTAGAACTTTTCATTTTCAAACTGATCATTCCCTATTTCTTTATCATGAGTCGAGACATGTACTCTACTTTGTAATTGGATTTTCTTTTTCTAATTCTGTATCGACATCAAAAGCAAGTCGATCGTCGGCTTGCTTTTACCGTGATCGTACGACGACACGACAATGATACATCGAATTTATCGAAAGAATTCGCGAGATTCGAATGGGCTCGTATTCACTTTCCGCCCGTGAGTCTGTGACTGATCTTTCTCGTTTTTTGCTCCTAATTACTTGTGTTCTTTTCTGTTTTTTTTTGGGTCATTCCCAACACTTTCTGTGCAAGGAGCGTGCCTATAAACGAGGATCGATTGATTCGCAAATTTTTCAAAGCCATTCGTTCGTATTTAATTCTGGAAAAGGAAAACTATTTCAATATTTGTACAATCAAATTTGAGAGATTATCGTCAAATACCAATTGATCTTTTTCTCTGTATAGAACAAATCGCGTTTAATTTGTGAATCAATTACGGAAGCCCTCTTCTCAGCGGGCCATTCAGCATAACGACTAGACCTGAAGTATTTGCGTTAACAAAAATCTGTACGTGTAAAGGATAGAGGAAAGCAACGTCGTCTAAGCTGTTTTCCGCTGTTCCGTTTTCACTATCGCAACCACGGAGTGCTAAACAGTGACTTAAAACATAAAAAACCTGGCTGCAGCAAGATGGAAAACAATAATCGTAAAATGTAAACTGGTGTGCATGTATATATATAATACGGGCGCGGCTGGGGAGCATACGTCTGACCATACGTATATATCTTTCACTTGATTGCGTTTCCCCGGGCTACTTGGAAGACCCCTCCGTGCAATGTTATTTCTGCTTCACAAATATTTCGGCCAGTTACACTCTAACTAGGCTCGAGAACGAATTTCGACGAACAGCAAACAATAAAAAAAAAAGATTGAAAATGCATGATTCTAAATTGTCGAATTGCATTAAGTAATAAATAATTGAAGGAACGTCTGAATGACTATAAAAAAAAAAGGAGTCAAGTGAAGCGAAAAATCTTTGTCCAACTGCGCTACTAACGACAAATGCGTTCCTTTTAATATTCCCGAGTGAAAAATGTATGCATATTATATGTACACACACACGCAGAAACGCACACGTACACTCGTATCTAGGGAAAGATTATCGATATATAAATATATATACACATACATATTTAATATATGTGTATAGATATATAAATATACGCATACGTATGCCCGAGATAATATATGAATATAGAGACAAATGCAGCAAAAAATAGATGAAACATC
>NW_017144092.1:94197-127692 GCF_001652005.2 Ceratina calcarata
TAAATAAATAAATAAATAAATAAATAAATAAATAAATAAATAAATTAGAAATGTATAATAATACGTAAGAGAGAGGTTGACAAAAAAGGAAATTGAAAGGAAACGAGAGAAACAAAAAATAGAACAATCGAAATTAATTGTGCGCTGAACGAGTCGATGATAATATTAAAAAGAATCCAAACTCACGAACGGAGGTAACCATAGGCTCACCGTAGAAGCGTGCAAAATGTAATCGAGTTAGAAAAAAAAAAATGCAAATTCGTCAAAGAATATAAATGTACTGCGATAAACCTGTTCTCTTACTATCAAGCGGTCATCAAACGAACTTTCATCCCGTGTTATGCAACGATCAATTAAAAACAGCGATAGGAAATAAAAATTAGAAAATAAACAATGATAAACCTTCGCGGGGGAGTTGAGAAAAAAAAGTGTAAAATAGTGATAACAGCGAGTAATTGAACAGACATAGAATAACGAGACTAATCGTATAATAATCAGAATGAATAACGATAACAAGAGTAAGAGTATAACTATGTAATAACTTTTTGCAACTGCGTAAGAGATAATTTGCTACAAACACAGAGTCTGGTCATGCAGATAATGGCCCGGGAGAAGGGGGGTTGGTTCGTTCTGCTTGGGTGATCGGTCAAATTTTGCGATTACTTTGTCGTAGACAACCCGCGACTTTCATTGAATCGGAAACAAGAATGAAAAAAATCCCGTATTTTCGTATAGAACTCGGGAGCACGGCTCTATCGATCATCATGGACGCTATGTTAATTACGTATAGCGACAGTGAAACGAGTTAAACCCTCCTTAAATCGACAGGAATTTTTAAGAAAATCTTTTGAAACAATCCTGAAAGGGTTAAAGGAGTTTCGCTTCGTCCTTCGATCGATCGTTCCAGAGGAGGATCACTAGGAGACAGCGGAGCTCCTCCTCATCACCCAAGCAATTCGTATGTTGCCAAAAGCCGACTTGATAGGACCGCCGAAAGGGTTTTTGGTTCGCGTGCGTGAATTATACAAGATTTAGACACACACATTCACTCACTACTTAAGCTATGGAGATTAAAGAAAGAGAGTAAATAATATAGAAGGATAGACCGAGACAGACATGGGAGAGACGAAGAGGGGGCTGGGGGGAGTGAGAGAGAAGTATCCACGCGGGCGAAGTATCCACGCCAGCGAACCAAACCGCCCCATTGGTGGCTAGATAATAATATAGTCAGCGGTTATTGGCATTCATATAAAAAATGTGGAAATAGGATGTGTCGTAAAAGCTTGTCAAATTAATAATATTCTACTGCAAATAAGTTCAACACTAGGTCAACTGCGACTCCGCAACCATAACAACAGAGCTAAATTATGCTCACGAACAGAAATACATGTAGAGATATATGTATATATATGTATATATATATATATTATGCGACTGAACGTTGAATAGTAAAAGATTCTAATACGTCTATTCCATTGGAAGGGAGAGATCGTGACAGATATTAGGAATACTAAACGCATTTCTTTCTAAACACGTTCCTTTTTGATAGAAAGCTTCGTCAACGTGTGTCCGTGCGTTTTGCTTGCTGTTAAACAAAAGGAAATGAGATACACAACAGCAGGTTGATTTCTGATTTCGCCTTTCGTCATTTCTCCTTTTTGTTCGAAGCTCTCGGTTACGTAATGCGTCAGAAAGCTCTCTATGCAAGCGACAAGATTGTTCCGTACTTTCAATTGGCGACAGCGGTAAATTAGAATGGTCTGGAGAGCATCCCAGAGAGCGGGGGAGAAAAGAGTGTTGCACGTCATGTGATAGAATCGTTTCGAAACAATGACAGACATTGCCTACTTTGTACGTATTGTAATGGTAGGTATTCTTTTTTCAAACTGTTTTTGTTCGAGTGCACGTTGTTCTGCGCGGCCTGAATTTAGAGGATCACGCCATTGTCGTTTTCATGAAATTTGACTTTATGGTTTCAAAATAATCGCGTAAAAAGGTTAGCGTTTGAGTGAGGCGCGACGATTTTTATGACAGTGTGAATGGAATCGTTGCTGAACTTAAATGAAACATTTCAAATGACATTTTCTCGGACAGAAATTTACGTGAAAGACAAAGGAAATGATTAAAAAAGCTTCTTTCGCATATAATGGTTATTTTCATTTGATGCTTACGATTTTAATGATTTTATTCGTTTATGGTGGAGAAGATTATAGATTCTCGAGTCTCGAGGTGGGATGATGGATTTTAATGTGTTACGCAACCGATGCTAATACAGGAACTATTAATATTGATATACATGCAGTACACGTTCGGACATTACGTAGCAACGGTCCATAACCGTGAGAAGATTTTCTAGTGTGATTAAAAAAAATTGAAAAAAAAAATATCGATGCACAAAAGAGAAACAAAGGGTAGAAATAAAAATATAATAATTTAAGTATTAAAGCGTTAGGGTTTAAAATATACAAGGTGTTTCAGGCTAAATGATACTTAATATTATTTCCAAACGAGTACACGGTATCTAATAAAAAGATACCCTGTATTAAAGAACGAACAATTTAATTGTAAATTGTAGCACTAAATTCTGGTTGATAAAAATCTGCACAAAACACTCTAAATTTCATTCATAAAATTACTTGTATGAGCTAAAATTTCATCGTAATATAAAATCACAAGAAGACTCTAGTTAGACCTTGCTTATGAATAAACATTATTTTTTATCCTGAAAGAGAGAATATCGATTGAAATATAGAAATTGCGAACACCGTGTATACGATTGCTGTTATCAGATGCGGCGGATTAAACGTATCCTGACACTAATCTTCACAATTAACGCGCAACGTTAAGAAAAAGAAAGCCAATGGCAATCAAGACAATGGCATGATAATAGATATGTATCTATAATAGTAAAAACTGTATAATAACAATGTGTATAGGTATACAATCTATATAGTATATGTATGATATCATATCAAATACATGGCAAACCGTTAAAAATGGTAAGTTCGTACTAATTACTGAACAATAAGCGTGCATCTCTTTCTTCGTGAACAGGTTTTGTCTGTAAAGGAGGGAAGTGACGACAACTTTCGAAACAGCATAATAATAATAATAATGATAATAATAATAATTATCGATGTAATAATAATAATAATAATAATAGACAAACACCAGATAAGGCAGTGGTTATTCGCAGTTATAGTTGCGGTGAGCAGTCGTGAGGGAAATGCCCCCAAAAGCTACGTGTTAGCCAAAGTTACCTAAGGTTCAGGCGTTACGTTCGATCGGCCCAATCGTTCTAATGAAATCGTCGAATTATACATCTCGTATACATATGCATGCCGGAATTTAAACGGGAAACTTTTTTAATGTGAAGAACTTTTAGAACGATCGAACGTCACCCTTCCCCCTGTTAACCTTGAAGGTTAGCAGCATTAAAAGTTCGGGCTTGCATCAAAGCACCATGACGGTCTGCGCGAGGGATTTTATCGGACGTGAAGCCGTGCCACAAGAGATCCTCGAAGTTTCGATCGGAAACCTCGCGAGATCTTCTTGTCCCACGGGTCGGACGCGTTAGACGTTCTCCGCTACACCAAGAAAAAACACCACACAACTAATAACAATGCGCACTAGTATCCTGGTCCGCGGTGACCAACAGGATCGTTATTGACAAACGAGAAAAAAAAAAAAAATAATGAAGAGACCTTTGAAAAAAAAGACGAGAAACAAATCAAATTTAACACAGGCACATTACCAATCATGCATCTCGAAAACTCATTTCACCTGTTCAATCAGCGTCTGGCGCTTCTAATGCAGACCCGAGACTGGGTAAAAAACTGGTTACAATAATGAGTCTACCTGTCCGCAGCTGTCTGTGTAGACGACACAGTGAGCGTTTTGGGGGACCACTTGGGCCCCGACAGTGGCTAAGGCTGCTAAGGCGATCCACATGCAGCAAACGAGGCAGTGTTCGATACGGTATTTTTTTTTTTATTACATATTTTTTCCAAAGTATTTGGTAGTAGTAGTAGTAGTAGTATTTTTTTTTTTTTAAATTATTATTATATATTATTATATATTTTTTTTGGTTTGGTTTATTCGGTAGTTGTTACCAGTCGGTTGAATTCGGTGGAAGAGGCACCAAAATCAAACGTGAAGCACGTCGAACGTGCCGCCGGAGCACCCAGGTACATGTACACGGATTTCAATTGAAAAAAAAAAAGAATATGTTGTGGGTGGTTGTAGAAACAGATTTTGGCATTTAATTTTTCATCGAAGGATAGGTATTGCATTTTTTTTTCAGTGTCCACAATAACCATCGGCATCGTTCGTTGAAAGATGTCCGCAAGAGAAGGGATGGAATTCGTGTTCGTTATTTTCCGTTTGCCGACAAAGTTTTTTTTTTTGACAATGGTATTACGTAGTTATTTTCCAATTTGGTATCAGGGGATGATAAAAAGGATTGGTAATGAACAGTCGATAATGAATATTCGAAACGATGAAGGTAGCATTTTATGCGAAGATGAGATGATCCACGTGTGATTATGTTTTACGTGTCACGATTTTTCAGTTTTTTTTTTTTTTCGTGTTCGATCAATGACGAAGGGAGAGATGCATGTACCAGGGTGTACGAGACGTATACGCCGGCACATATTATATGTACGCGGATCCGTCGTAAATTATAATGGCAAATTGCGATTATTGTTGTCATTGTATCGCGGGTGATGGGCGGACATGGCGGCGATAATGCGGCGGCAGTGCACACATACCAAGCCAGCGTTCAAATATCCAGAATGTATGTATACATGTGTGTATATACGTGTACACAGAGATGCCGTATACGTGTTCGAACGCACCGACGACCGAGAGATAAAAACAAGAAAAAAAAAAAAAGAGGACAGATCTCGCGTTGCAGCAAGGGGGTGAACACGATGGATTGAAAGTTCGAGGAACGATTCGTGAGACGGCCCATCACCGAAATTCGTTCGTCGACCGAGCAAGATCAAGTGACATGTACGTGTCAGAGTGTGATCGTGTTTGATTTTGGTCGTCGTGATGGAGAGAAGCGAGCGCGTGTGACGACACAAAAAGATCGAGTTGATTGATCGTGAGTAAGTAATGCGTGTGAAATTTCACGGTCGGATCAAATGGAATGTAAATAGGAAGAAACGAAGGAAGGACGGATGGAAACAAAAATCCCCGGTAAAAAAAAGACGATAGAACCGAAGACAAACGGAAAGAATGGAAAAAGGAGAGGAGATGAATGGCGTCGATTGGTCGGACGTGGTATGTGTATGGTGTTCAGATTCGTTTCCAGACGCACGGGAATCGGGAAATGGTCACAATCGCCACATGAATGTAATTAATCGTAGAAGGAGGCGGGATTGGATTTCGTAGCAGTCGTCGCAGATTCCGTGGATGGAACGGGCAGGATAATTCAGGCACGTGCGGCGTTCCAGGATCAATTTCGGGACCGGACGGAGGGCGATTCGGGCACGTGCGTGGAGGGCCGGCCGTAGGCGAGTGTACGGCGGCCGCGCCGGGTGGATCAGAGGATCGGGGAGGGAGGGAGAGGGCATCGTGATACATAATCGTCGATGGAACCGGAATGAAAGCGTTGATGGAACGGAAGATCAGACAATTGTATTGCGTGGTAATTTTTTTGTTTTCGGTCGAAAGACGTGCGTTGGAAATCCAGGCGAGGGCAAGCATGAAACAGAAAGTTTAAAGAGAAGATTATATGAACGATCGCGCGATTAAACGTGCAAACTGATTTTTGCTTTCTTTGCTAATCGGATACGCATGTGTGTGTGTATGTGTGTGTGTGTGTGTGTGTGTGTGTGTGTAATACACTGTAAAAACCATATTATTTTTTCCCTTAAGAGCGTTAAGTCATAGACACGTGACGATGTTATACTCGTGTAGATGTCTGTGGTGTGTGTGTGCGCGTGTATGCGTGTTACGCTTTGGGTGACATAACAAAATTAATGGGTAACAGCAATGGTATTTAGCTACGATTCTAACGCACATATGGTCCCCTCGTTCGTGGACGAGAAGATTGTTACAAGGAAATAGTGAAGCGAATGATCTCGTTCGTTCGAACCAAATGCTATCGTGCTGTTCCGCTATACATTATATCGCATATGTAAATAATATATACTTATAATTAAAAAGATCGTGTCCGCATGCGCTTAAGCATCATTTTATCTGTTGTCCGTGTACGTGTGTTGTATACGTGCCGTGTGATGTACATTTAACCATGCTCCTGTAATGTAACGACGACTGTGGTGGCGTTACTGAATCGCAATTATGAAATTAAAATAAAACAAAGATAGACAGAGAGTGATAGAGAGACTGCCATGAGAAAGACATTGAGAAACAGAGATAAAGAGATATAGCAGAGAAACTTTTTATTTCGTTTGTACAATGAATAGCGGTGAAAGATATACAGAGAAAAAAGTACGAGCATAAGCCATCGGTATCATCTTCTCTACGCAAACGCGTGTCGCGTGTAGATAGTAAGCCGTTAAAAAATGTATGATCTACGTGCGGCGCTAATCAAAAGTACAGAGAAGCGGTCTATTCGCGCGTCTAAAGAGAGAGTGTCTTGCTGGTAAACAACGAGACGAGTGGTACGGTAATTAATTAATTGTGAAGCTCGAAATGCTTGAAAGCTTTTGCGTATGCGACAAAATAAAGTGCTACTGCGATACTTACATCGGAAAGAGTGCTTCACATTGGTTTTTTTTTTATATATATATATATCGACACAAGGCGTATACGAAGTGGGCGAAACCGTGATCCAAACGATATCTGTTTTCTCACTCTGTTTTTTCTATCGCGGGGATTTATCGGGGCTCTCGAGCTCGAACACATTTTGTCCAGAATAAAATATACCCGCAAAATTTTACGGCGGGATAACGAAGCGCCGCCGGTTTCGTCCATTCATATCCACCGATCGGCCGTCACAGGTCGGACGTTAAAGTGCGGCGATAAACCATCGGTCAAAATCGTCCTGGTCATTCGTGTGCAGCTCCGGCTTAATTTGCTCCAGCTCTGTTCGTACGGTGCCATGAACATTTGTTTTACGTATTCGCGATACGTAATGGCATCGACGAGGAGTATATCGCGTTCCAGAACCCGGCCGCTTGTCATATGTATATGTGCGCAGGTGTGAACGCGTACGTTTCGTGTCAATTCACTGCTGAAAATTGTCAGCGCTAATCGTCAACGAATCGGCCGCCGCGCCGAAAGAAGATACGCGATATGAAAAAGTTCGATCGATCGTTCGATCGACTGTGCACGTTTACTCGAACGGTGCAACTAACTTTTTTTTTTTTTTTTAATGACGTTTTTTCCTCGCGATGACACAGAACGTCGCGTAGGATCGTGGATCGTCGAGCAACTCTGCGTAGCACTCTTCTCGCCTTTGAAATCGCAAGGCAATTTTTCAAAGCGAATCGAAACAGGTGAGGGAGGCCTCGGCGCGATATAGTAAGTACGTACTAAATATATACACATATATACTTGATGCGATCAAAAGCGGTGGATTATTTTGATATACATATGTATAAAATATACATAGGTTGTAAATACAGCCCAAAGATGTATGAATAGATACAGCCTGTTTCGGTGACACTTCCTTTGGAATCACGATCGCTCGGTAAAGCGTTTCATGACGCCGGTTGCATGATTACCGAGGCTCGACACGTGTTGCAAAGGTCTCTCCCCGTGTGCCAAGCAATTACAAAACAATTCAATAGGCACACGCGCCATGTCTGTTTTTCTGTCTTTACGCAGGCGATAGCGGCGAAATAATATAATAATCGAAGCTGAATAAGAAGCCGACCGAACGCAAGGGTTTGGGTTATTTGGATCGGATAAATAAATTCGAAGAAGATCGATTTCCAGTTGTTTTGTACAATCATTTTCTTCGTTACGTATGTTTCTGATCATCTTCTAAAGTGTTGAAAGTGCCGCTGATTCTATGGAAGTGAACTTTTCATTTTACATAACAGAATACAATCTCCCTAGTATTTGTATTCCCAAATTTAAAATTCACTTGTAAATTTAATTTCGTAAATGAAATCGTATTATGAAGTTCTGCTTCTTTTTTTCCTCTTTCTACTGTTAATTAATTTTCTACGATTTTCATCAGTCTAAAAGATAATCAAGTACAGCGTACACACGATTCACAATTCTCGTATCGACCTTCTTTCCAACGATTATTAGTACAATTGTAACGGAAGTGGAGTTGGATTCTAATGTGGCGATTGTCAATAAAATCGTGGGAGCGAGGGAGCAGGGGACGTCAACTGTGAGATAAGATATACGGATAATATACTTAAATATCACTCTTTTGTGCCTCAAAATTTTTGCAACTAAAGCGCAGGATAAGCTGTGGTATAGGCTGTGGGAGGGTTCAACGGGACGTATGATATATGTATGTGTATACGTATACATATAACGTAATTTTACGGTAAAAGAGATGAGAAAGAAGTAGAATGAATAGAAGAAAAGAAAAGGGCGAGCTTTGCCGCTCGCTCGGCGGCGTTTATCATAATAAAAAAGCTGCTAACATCTACGAGGTTTGAGAAAACGACCGTGTGCTTGGCATCGTCTCTGAGGTGTGCGCATTTTCAGGTAAGAAACGAATAATTTTTCCCGGGCGAAGAAAAAACGATAACTTGCGAAGATCCGAGGTATTCATTTTCTTTCCTCTCTTTTCTCACGTATCGAATACGCGAGCGAGAATCACCAACGATCGAGAGAACGGAAATTATGAAATTTACAGAAATTATGAACGAGATAGAAAAATTGGTCAATAAATAAAATATCGCTCTCGCTTTTCAGAATTTCTTTGTAGGTCGAAATAAAACTGCGAGATAAGACTTGGACGATATTTCTTTCTCGATGCGAAACGAAATCGCTAAAGAAACTGAACGTTGGAAGAATTTGAAAATAAAATTTGAGAAAGGGAACGCCAAAAAGAGAAGTATAACGATACAAGCACTGGGTCGAACAGATCGTTGTAGGATATTAAAAACAAGGGAAGCAGGAAGCGAGGCTATAAGACTGTGAGCAATAATGGACGCAATATCGAGTAATACACGAGTATATATATATACATATACAGTATGTATAATATGTATATATAAATATTACAAGGGATTAGCGATTTCTTGGGAAGTATTGTTTTTATAGAAAGAGATGAAATAAGAAGAAGCATTAATAAAACAAATATTCATGCATTTCTCAAGCATTATTATTACAAATACTGGCTGACTCCTTGACAAACCCCGTGAGCGTGCACGCGCAAAAACGCATTCGGGACCTCGAAGACTCATAATAATTTGCATTATATATCGTATCATTTCGTTCGTTCTCTCGACTTCACTTTTTGTTTTCCTCTTTTATATCTGCCTAACAACTATCTCCTTCCTTTCTACACCTTTCCATATTTTCCATATCGTTTTCATCGTATCTGGTATTTCGTTTGAGTCGACGACGCAGACTATTTCGCGACTATATCATATTATACTCCTATAACGTATTTATTATATCGTATGTACGTGTAATATTTTTGTTGTTTTTCATTTTATCCATCGACAATTGTAAATTCGTTTCCTCGACATTAAACGACTTATCTATCGTCCTTTATTTTTTTTGTTTTTCTATTCCACGTAGGACGAACCTCCTCGCCCCGCGAACACCGTTATCACTACACACTTTCGCGGCGGATGTGACGATATCGTGCAACGCGTAAGTAATATTAGTGTCCACGTATGCATGTATGTATATCACGAACTTGCGTGTGTGCGTGCACTAATCACGTCTACGGGATACACACACGAACGGTCAAAAGTGCTTCGAACCCGTTTATAATCGTCGAATCGCTTCTACTTCGTTCGACACCCGCGTTCCCGAGGTCGTCAGTCGATTAAAATAATCGTCGACTTATCATTTTTCCCATCGACTATATAACACATATACCGTGAGTCCTAGGATACATGTATCATACGTGCACATTTTTCTCTGTAGCGAGTGTGCGTAACGGCGATGTACGAATATAATTGAGAAATCAAATGAAGAACAAAAACGTACACGATACTACATGTATGCGCGTAACATCGGATAGGTTACGCCAGAAAACGTAGGCTTTCTTATACATTTGTTTGTAATTCTTATTTCGTATTTCATGTGCGAAGGTACATAGTTCGTAAGACAGTCCCGTCGTCGTGGCATTCGATTCCCTTACGAACTATGCGCCATCGACGATTCCTTTTCGTTGCACGATATCTAAAGATGCAACATTTAATCGACAGATATATGCTTATACGTTCGTATTTAATATAAATATACTTGTTATGTATCATATAAGTATTATATATATGTTATATATAATATGCTATAGACGTCAAGTGCTTTCACAATGTGTTTCTCTCGAGTTTACTCTCATATAACTCTATTTAGTACACGTGTGTCGTTTCTTTTTTTTTTTTTATTCAACGGTGTACGAGTGCAAGGGGAAGGCACTTCCGCTGTTTTCCCGATTGGTGCCACACTGAAAACTTGACACTGCATCTTCCTTTCATCGATGATTGTCCATTGGTGATCGATTTTAATCAGACAAACTAGGTCAGTATAAAATGAAAATAGAAAAATTAATTTTTATATAAATCAGGATTTGTAATAATAGAAGTGAATTGACTGTTTTTGCTGGTTATATTAAATAACGATCTGAGCTAAAGAAACGTTGACTAAGATTATCTTAATGATCGAATTCGTTGCAGTTCCAGAATTTCGGTGGGCACCTAAGGAAAAGCCAGCCACCCTTTCGATAGTGTACGCACATGTGTGAAACAACGAGTTGAGGAACCCTAGACGATTTTTTCGATTTTGGTGTGCGTGACTCGGAAATCGGAAAAAATAACCCGTACAAGTTTTTCCGCAATCCTCCTATATGCGAGGCCTTTGGAATTTTCTCACGAACCGTGTATATGTATCATCTTGACACATCTCTCTCTACAGGCTGTATTCGAAGTTAGGAATCAAACGTTCGAAAAATATTATATTCATTTAAAAGCGAAGAATAAATCGTTTAAAGACCGTCGTCTTGGGAAAAATATTTTACCAAACGTTAATTGTCAATTTTTAAAATACGTAAAACATAAATGTATTATATCTAGATAAATAAAATGTTTTGATACACTTTCTATAATGTATAGAGTCACCGAATAAAAACCAGGAGAATTCGTTTTATCACTAAATTGACTAGAAAAACTATATTCAATCAAAATTCAATCCCTCCCTTCAAACACACTCTGTAACCATGTAAAACCTTTAAATGACAACGCGTACATGTCTCGTGTATGGATACGTACGGTGTTATACATTGGAAACGTACTATCACAACGAATCGTAATATTTTTCTTCGCTTTCGACTGAGAGAACACGAGGCAATCTACCCGCCAGCATTTCGCTTATCGAACAATACAAAATAATATACGTTTCGCTCTGTTACTATGGAAGACTGTGTTTCCTGAAGGATGCTGCACCAGGGACAAATGCCATGAAGATCGATCACGGGGATCTCTCTCGCCTACATTTTGTGCGCGTGTACTGTGTGTCAATGTGAAGTAATGCGTGTGTCGAGTGTCGCGATCGCAGCCGGAGAGATTGCCTCTTTGACTCTCGCAGACAAAACGAAAGGAACCGAGAGCACCCATTTGCGAGTGTCCCCTTTGAAAATCTTTATCTCATTATCCAATCTTTTTCGTTCTCTGACACTTCAGGTAAAGTAGGCATGATTCGTCTTTGTCCATTGGTGATCGATTTTAATCAGACAAACTAGGTCAGTATAAAATGAAAATAGAAAAATTAATTTTTATATAAATCAGGATTTGTAATAATAGAAGTGAATTGACTGTTTTTGCTGGTTATATTAAATAACGATCTGAGCTAAAGAAACGTTGACTAAGATTATCTTAATGATCGAATTCGTTGCAGTTCCAGAATTTCGGTGGGCACCTAAGGAAAAGCCAGCCACCCTTTCGATAGTGTACGCACATGTGTGAAACAACGAGTTGAGGAACCCTAGACGATTTTTTCGATTTTGGTGTGCGTGACTCGGAAATCGGAAAAAATAACCCGTACAAGTTTTTCCGCAATCCTCCTATATGCGAGGCCTTTGGAATTTTCTCACGAACCGTGTATATGTATCATCTTGACACATCTCTCTCTACAGGCTGTATTCGAAGTTAGGAATCAAACGTTCGAAAAATATTATATTCATTTAAAAGCGAAGAATAAATCGTTTAAAGACCGTCGTCTTGGGAAAAATATTTTACCAAACGTTAATTGTCAATTTTTAAAATACGTAAAACATAAATGTATTATATCTAGATAAATAAAATGTTTTGATACACTTTCTATAATGTATAGAGTCACCGAATAAAAACCAGGAGAATTCGTTGTATCACTAAATTGACTAGAAAAACTATATTCAATCAAAATTCAATCCCTCCCTTCAAACACACTCTGTAACCATGTAAAACCTTTAAATGACAACGCGTACATGTCTCGTGTATGGATACGTACGGTGTTATACATTGGAAACGTACTATCACAACGAATCGTAATATTTTTCTTCGCTTTCGACTGAGAGAACACGAGGCAATCTACCCGCCAGCATTTCGCTTATCGAACAATACAAAATAATATACGTTTCGCTCTGTTACTATGGAAGACTGTGTTTCCTGAAGGATGCTGCACCAGGGACAAATGCCATGAAGATCGATCACGGGGATCTCTCTCGCCTACATTTTGTGCGCGTGTACTGTGTGTCAATGTGAAGTAATGCGTGTGTCGAGTGTCGCGATCGCAGCCGGAGAGATTGCCTCTTTGACTCTCGCAGACAAAACGAAAGGAACCGAGAGCACCCATTTGCGAGTGTCCCCTTTGAAAATCTTTATCTCATTATCCAATCTTTTTCGTTCTCTGACACTTCAGGTAAAGTAGGCATGATTCGTCTTTTACTCGTTTTTCATTATTAATCGACTTGTGTCCAAATGAAATTAATCTCTCTTTGCAAAAATAGGATACTCTTCTTTCAAACAAATCGCTGTTGCCTAGTGTGGCTCTCTTCATTCAAACACTCTCCTCGATTCCTTTCTATGTATTAGTGAATGTATTTAATGTAAACATGTACATCTACATATACACACATACATACAATATAATTATCCTCGATACTCTCTTTTTTCATCTCTCTTTAGGCGTAATGAAAATTATTATTTACATGTGTGTGTATATATATATATAAATCTACAATATAGTTAAATATAAGTATGTATATGTATATATATATATAATTATTTTCTTGTCTCTTCGGTAGCTATCGTCATTTTCTATCATTATCGTTCACGATTAAAAGAACTTTCAAATCACTGGCGGACACACGTGTACAGATATACATACACCGCGCGAGAACAGAGAGAACCGTGCTTACTTTGCTCTCTAGCGAATGATTTTTCTTATTCCGCGTGTGCACTGTTTTAATTACTGTCCGATAAGAAATGCACAAATATATATATATCATGTATATATATATATATGTATATATTATATTTATATTACGAATACTAACTGCTTAGACACGTACGCGTGTATTATAATAGGTCTCTTTCTCCTCTCAATGAGTGTCCATGTGTGTTCTGTCGAACGTTTTGTTTTTGTGCGGTCGTGTACTATTAATGCGCATGTGAACTCGTTTTACATATGTACTTATATATTTCTCATGTTTTTTTTTTATAACTCCGAGACCGATATAATTCGTTTTTCTGTTCGCTAACACGACATTAGCCTCTTGTTTACCCCCTCGGTATTTCCTCTCGGGGATTCAGCCTTCTCTGTATATTTGCTGCTCCTTCTTCTATTTTCTATTCGTGTAAATGCATGTTTTTTGTTGTTTCTCATATTTTCGTACATATATATATAAATATATATATATGTATATATTTCTGTTTGTTTATCCTTTTAACAGTACCGTGCCATTTCATTGTTTGGCGCCCGGTTTGCGTCTCCTTTTTGTAATCGGCTTTTTCGTTTCTCTCCTCGGGAAAGTGCTTAAGCTCGTGGATTGCAATTGACGAGGTTCACTGTGTGCATTCGAAAAAAACTCCCCCGAATTGAATGCGTCCAAAGACTAAACGGCGTCGCCTCCGCCGTCTCGCACGCTGTTTTTACATACTAATAGATAAATATATATATTTATATAATATATTATGTATATATATTATATGTATATCATAGCACTAGATAAANTAATAATAATAATAATACGAATTACAAGGATCGCCCGAGCACGACGGCGTTCTCCGCTTCAATCTCATCGATGTGCAAGGTGTTTCTAGGAAACATACGTTACTATCATAATAGTTTCTTCGATTAATTTCTAAACGTTAGCTGGAAAGGGCGGAAGTCGGATCGGTAGAAATTGTTCAGTGACGACACTGGCGGATTTAACACCGGTCAACGTGATCGTTTCAAATTCGACACGTCCGATTGAATACAATAAAAACGCTGCAATTATTATATCAACGTAAACGCGATCACTTCGGAAATTGTTCAACAATTCGTCTGCGTTTTTCTTCCCTTCATCCTACTCATTGCCCCCTCTCCGTTTTTTAAAATATACCGTATGACAAAGATAATTATATCTGAGAAACGATAAACGACGACGCAGCGAATAAAATCGACCGACGTGCCGATCGCGCGGTATTACATACGTATTCATGTTGAGAAATTAATCTAATAACGACTGACAAATGGACTCCAACGGCTGACTAAGAGTAATATGCAACGATCATAATTAATATATATTCTACGACTTAAAAAGGCAAGTTGTGTAAAGTGACTTAGGCCGAGCATCGTTTTCGTCCATCTTGGCATAGAAAATAAAAAATATATAGATTATATATAATATAATGTAATATATATATATATATATGTATATGCGTGTAATATAGAATAAACATTGATATAGAGTTTATAATAATAAACCGATGAAGGAACGACTTTTAGTTTTTACTAACAAACGAAATAATATTCGAAACAAAACGGAAACAAATAGATCGTATCGTCGCCTGGCGACGAGCTCCACGATATACATAGACGATTTAACAAATTTTATTATAAATTTCTTTTCTCTTAAACCACTTCGCCTACCTACTACGTAAAATGAACCGTCACGACGGCAAATAATTAAGTTATTTCAAAAGTTATAATTAAAAAAACGTTATGCACTAAAAGGAGAATCTATTTTTAAAAGGTACGCTGACGCGTCATTAAAAATAAAACAAATAAAGATAACATTCATAAACGAGGACGAACGAAGAGGAAAGAATATACACGAATGAACAACTGGCAAGTCTTTGCTTTATAAGAAAGAAAAAGAAGAAGACGAGAAAAGGGGAGACAAAACGAGCCGAAACGAACGCCAGGCGTGGGTCGTTTCGTTTATTTTTCGTATCGTTTTGTTAATTATATGATTCGGTTTAGGACGAAAGGGGAACGAAATTAACTGAGAAATCTGCAAAAGTCTTCGCGTCGTTATTTTCTATTTGTCACGAGTAAGCATCACGATTCGAAACGCTCCAAGTGGAATCGGGTCAATAAGGCACTGTTCACCGACAATGTCTGACTAGAAAACGAATCTATTTTCGGAACTCTTGTTTTGTTTGTCTGTTTGTCTGTTTGTCTGTTTGCGTTTCTCATCCCTTATTTCGACGTTTCATTCCTCGTTTCGCATTCGCTCCTCGAATGTTCCCCCGTTCGCGTACAGGAACGTGCACGTTTATTGTTCTCTTACGTATTCAATTCCTTAGATTCTAATCATACGTGTATATAAGTATATTCATCTAATCGGTTTAATTCTCTCGCTAAATCAGAAAATAGGTCATCTAATATTCAATATCCAAGTCTGTGCTCACTCTACGAGACTCTAAGTCGAACGAATGACAAACAAACGCGTGGAAATACTCAACTCCCCCCTCGATCGCGGTACGCGGATGAGAGGACGCGAAATGACGTGCAGCGTTCTCGGCCGAAGGAGAGAACGCAGAGGGCCCAGAAGAAGGAACCAGAACGCTCGGAAACAGAAAAGAGGGACACGGACGTGTCCCCCGTTCGCAGTCGATCGGTGGGGTGACCCGCTTACGAAGTCTTCATCTTTTTGTACGGCTGCATGATCACGCCGGAACTTACCGGGATGGCGACTTGCGGCTGGGCCGCGATCGTCGCCGGGTTTGGAATCTGCGATATTTGCGGGACGCCCGATACGCCAGCGGCCGCGACCGCGGGCACACCCGGTAGAACCGTGTACGGATTCTGTACGTACGGGTTGCCCTGGACCGCACTAGGAACGGCTGGTATCGAGGCTTGAACGTAAGGATTCGGTAGGATCTGTTGTCTCATCAGCGAATAAGGATTGATGGGGGTACCGGCCGGCGGTCTTGAGTAGGCTAGAATGCCGGCGGATAGGGGAGAAGTTAGGGCGCCAGGAATCCCGGTCAGGTTCGGAATCATTGGTCTGGGTGTCGTTGCAGTCGCTTGCAACCCGGCGACCGCCTGACTCCCGGCTGCCGCTGGATTCACCAGCGCCTGTTTGTTTAACGCGACGCCCGTGTAATTCAACGCAGTCAGCTGATTGAGACTGTACGACTGCGAGGCCTGCGAGAGCTTGAGGGCCTTCGCGTAATTCTTCTGGGCAACCTCTTTCGCGAGGGCGGCCGGGTCGAGCTGACCGGGTAACCCGCCGAGGCTGTTCAGCATGTTAAGATTGACCATGTTCGAGGCGTGGTAGTTCGATACCATGTTCGAGACCGACTGGACGTTCGTCATGGAAGCCATCGAGGGCATGCTGACCATGCCTGGCATCGAGGTCATCCCGGCGACCGAGGTCAACGGGCTCATCACTGGCTGCACGTTGGCGACTGACATCGCCAATTGATTTTGCAACTGTTGCTGATGCTGCTGTTGCTGTTGCAACTGGTGTTGCTGTTGCAGCTGATGTTGCTGCGCTTGCTGTTGCGCTTGATGCTGCGCTTGTTGCTGCGCTTGCTGCTGCGCTTGTTGTTGCGCTTGCTGCTGCGCTTGCTGCTGCTGTTGTTGTTGCTGCTGCTGCTGCTGCTGCTGTTGTTGCTGTTGCGAAATCGTCGAGGGACTAGCGTGATTCAATTCGGGGGAGTTATGCGCGTTCTCGGCATCGTGATTCTGCGTCGCATTCGGCTGCTTGTTATTGCCGTTACTATTGTTACTGTTATTATCGGTGGTTGGAGGTGGTGGCGGTGGGTTGTTGCAGGGATCCATCAGCACGCCATTGTTGGCGTCGGCGCAGTTATTGACTGTGACGCCGCCGGTTCCCTGGGAGGAGGAAGAGGACTGAACCACCACCGCGTGGTGGTTGCTTTGCACGTTCGAGGGTTGCACGACCGATTGGTTAGAGGTTTGGGTGGGTAGGGGTGGTGTTCCAGTGTACTCACATGACACAGGCACGAACGGCTGCTGCAGCTGCATTAACTGTTGATAGGTCGTCGCGCCGGTAGGCTGATAGACCGGCATGCCGGACTTGTCGCCCGCCGGTCGTTTATACGGAACCATTCCTGGGAAGGCCTGGAAAACAGAACCCCGGGAAATATGTACGATTAGTAACGAGGCATTGACTCGGTTTCGTTTGTTCGTAGGGTCGCGACCGAGAGCTGCTCGGTAAAATGAAACGCGAGATGAGTCTCAATTCTAGTATTACGAAGGTAAATATTAGGTGTAGAAATTATTTCGGTGTTCTCATGTTATATTATAACTGTGAGTGTGAATAATCACCCGATAGTTAACATTTAAGTACCGAGACTTACAGTTGTGAACCACTTTTACATCTACTTGAAACAAGAACTGAGAGCAAAGACTGGACAGAGACTGGACTTTATACATAAAATCATAACGTGAGACAAGAAGTGGATATTACAACCCTGAGTGAAGAAAATCGTGGGTTCACCTTGGAGAACCGTCGACATTCACTGGAAAACCGAATATCCACGCTAAGAAGGTTTTACTGTGCATATGATAGAATGTGAAGGAACTAGTCTACTTCAACCTGGTCAGACTCAATACAGATCGTTACCAACAGCAACTGATTCGCGTGAGTGATGAACTCGGAAGAAAAAGACCGTTTACAGGTAACGGAACGCGGCACGTTATCGTGCAACAAGATAACGTCACACGTTGCAAAAGCAACAAAGGATGTCATTTGTTATTTGGGTTAGAAAATTCTCCCACGTGCGGCATACTCTCTTGACTTGGCCCCATCGGATTTTCATTTACTCCGATCACTCATTTAACAGATACGAATTTTCAAACGTTAAAAAAGTATTGAACAATTCATTGCATTGAACGTGGTATCTATCTTGCGTCAAGGCATTCGACAGTTGCTTAAAAGATGGATTAAAGTGATAGATAATAGTGAAGACTATTTCGAAGAGTAACAGAAATGTATAATTAATTTTACAAATGAATACTAGATTTGTTTTAAAAAGCAACCGAATTAATTTCTACACCTGATAAATTTATTGCTTAAACGTTTTAAGGGATAACGAGGTGATTCTGTATGAATAAACTTTGTACAACGAAGAACGAAAGATTCGAGCTAGTTTTCCCGAGTAATCTCGATTGAATGTGCCTTAATAACGAATTAGTGTTAATATCTCCGATCCGATTTTATATAGTCTCGTTGCAAGAAATACTTAGGCATGAAACAGTGAAATAATGCAGGCATCAGAAACCCATTCGTTTAGAACTGCAATTCTATTTATATTGCGAAACCAAGTTGAAACGCGAAAGTCTCGTGGAAAGCGATTGCTTTGGTCCGATTGGTTGAACACAAACCGATATGAGCGCGCAAAACCGATTGCTGAACGGAAACTATAGCGTGGATTCAAATATTAATTTTAGTTAATCACTTCCATTACGTTTTGTACGAATCGAATGGTTAGATTCAGCACTTACAAAGTTCTCGTAGTAGAACGATCCGACAGACTTCATGTCCATCTGCAACAAAGACAGGATCGGTTTCAACTAATTTAGAGGAGAAGGTAACATGCGAGTCGAGTCTATATAATTAGATTCTCGGAGGAATGTATGAGATGAGAAACGGGAACTGGGGAATCGGTTGTTTTCAGACAATGACAATCGGCTAAGTCGATCGTCGGGTGTGTAGTTTACATAACACGACGACAGGTAGGTAGTGGTAGTAACAGTACTAACAGTATCATTAATTAGTAATTAGTAATAAACAGTAGTGGTAGTAATGTGTAAAAGTTGTGCCGATGACGCAGCTTGCGGCGACGTTCCCAAATGACGACGTTCGTTGTTGGATAACTGTAAAATTCTCGTTTCTTTCTCTTTATTTTTTGGCTCATTCGCTCGGCTGTTTCGTCGTACTTTATTCCTTTCATCGTAAGAAGTACTCATTTCTCTTTGCTTTCGTGTTGTCTTTATACGATATCGATCAACCATCAGTCACTATAATACGTATTATCAAACACGAGAAAGGAAGGAGTCGTTGGTCGGAAAGAACACAGAAAAACCAGCCATCAGTCGCTATATATATGGAGCACCATATCATGGGGGCCAATTAAAGAAAGAATTGTTGATCCTGGTTCGGTTTAGAATTAAAATTGGTCCATTGACAATAACGCTGAACCGTATGCTATTCTCCTATTTAAACGAAGCCTTGGAATAACAAAGAGAGAGACAGACAGAGGGAAATAGAGAAGCAGAGAAGTAGAAGATCTTTTAATGAAAGAGAAA
This sequence comes from Ceratina calcarata, assembly GCF_001652005.2. NCBI lineage: Eukaryota > Metazoa > Arthropoda > Insecta > Hymenoptera > Apidae > Ceratina > Ceratina calcarata. Next base: position 114,061 of record NW_017144092.1, read on the forward strand.
GAAAAGAATAAGAATCGTCAGGAATGGCATGGACCGTTCGATGGGAAGATCGTTGGCGGAAAAGTAAAAACAGATGGCACGTGTTTCCGAGGGCGCAACGAGAAAAAGGCGGAAGTCGAAACGGATTCGCGAAAGCGGAGAGCAGATACAGTCACGATTTATACAACGATTAATTGTCATTCAATAATTGACGACGGACGCGGACAGAGGAAGCGAAACGAAAAAATAATATATGTACAGATAGATGGTGTCTCGCACTCTGTTCACAAGTATCAAAAGATTAATTGAAAGTAGAGAAAGATTGGAAAAAAAGCTGCACAGTTTCGGATGCGAAAGCTGAAAAGCTGGTAAAGTCTTTGTCGTTGTCGCCGAGATAGAGCGGGGGAACGATGTGAATCAAACTGTTGTTTGGTTGCACGAGTAGGCACAAGGTACGTATTGTAATGTGTAATATCGATGCGACAAGATATTAAAAGTGCTCACAAAACAAGGGAGCGCAGTGTAATCAACCAGAATAGAAATGCAACTTTTGGCGTGTAAACAATATGTAGCGGGACGATCTCACTTTCTTTATTTCCTTTTACCAGTTACGAGTTACAAGGTAGTGTCGGGAATCGTGTCGCAAGCTTAAATACACGCCCGTTTTGCCTCGACGTTTCTTCGTAAAGAAAAGTGGGAGACAAAGATGGAAATAAAAACTCGACTCGAGAATGGAAATTAGATGCATGGAAAACCGAAAACGCTGGTGCGTAGGAAAAAAAAAATAGATACATAGAAAAGGAAACGGAGTAAGAAATAGCGTAGAAAGTTAGCCAGTGTATAAGCAATCTACTGTGCTCTTAGCAATTTCAACAGGAATGACTCTCAGAAAAGTAATAATAAAAAAAAAAGATACAAACAAGATATAGAACGTCTAATAAAGAAATGTATACGTTCCAAGAACAAGAAAAGGAGACAATCGAAAAAGAATAGAAAATAAAAGTGTCCCGACAAAAAGTGATGGAAAAAATATAATTTCGCGTCACTCAGTGACCGTTGACTCTCAATGGAAAAAAGATAAAACTTTCTCGGGTCATCGTTCAGAGCATCGAGGGGATGACACTTGATACCATCACCTCGGTAGTCGCTTTAAGCACAACATGCATCATCGGCGCAAGCTCAGAATTTACACAGATCTAACACTCCGTAAACACAGTACCAACAGCGTTTTTTTCTCATACGCATTTATATATCACCGTTTTCTCGGCAAGTCGTATAATACTTTCTCTAGACAATTTACAATCGATCACTTCGTATCAATTAACGTACAATGGTCTCGGTTCACTGTACCCGCAACGCAGGTCCTGCCGGTACGGAGATTAGAATTTCATTATTTTTTTTTTCCCGAATTTCTCGTTACGGTGTTTCGCTGCGAGACACGCGCGCATCTTCGATTTCCTCTAAATTAACCGACTCATCGTGGATGTATTCGCAACGGGAAATGATATTCTCACGGTTGGACGGGGGTTCAAATGGGAAACGATGGCCGACGATCCGGTTTAAATTCGAATTTCGAGCTGGCATGCCGGAAGGGGAAATGCGCGCGTGACTCGAGGCTGCGAAGCGTAGCCATCGATCGGAACGCAATCGAGGATTGAGATCCGTTTCGTCGATCGCGGATCCTCTCTCGATTGTTCGAGGAGATTTCGCCAAAAAGGGAATGAGTTTACATATAAATCGATCATGTACGTTGTCAACGACCACGAACCTTTCCCGTGCAATTTTCTTTACGCTTAGATGCATTCTCACGAAGCGAGAAATATTTGCTAATTAAAACTTTCGCTTCTCGTCTCGCTATTTTCCAAACGCCAGTCTGTCCTCTGCTTTTTATTATACACGGTCGATTCGTGGCTGATGACCGAGAAACAAATAACGAAGCGATCTATAAATACATTACGAGGCGTAAGCTCTGGTATACGAACAACATTGCAACGAACGACAGAGTACGAAGCGAAATTAAACGTGGGAAGTAAATAAACGGTCCGAAACCAACAACGAGAACGGAAGAATAGAGACAGATAGCGGAAGAGATACAGAGTTAGATAGTAGAAGAGAGACAGAGATAAATAGCGTGAGATACAGAGAGAGGCTCTGAAAATTTCGTTTCGCGAGTACTGTTTCGTGAAGAGAGTGTATCGTATGCATTTAACGCGGTTAATTGCTGTGATAAATCGCGGGTCGGTCGAAAGAATCGACGGGTAGAAAAAGGAAATGAAAATAAACAACGGACGTTATGAAATAGTTACGAAAGCTCATAAAATATCATTTCGGGTGATCGCGGATTTCTCCATAAAAAAAAAACCTACGCGTATGCTTCCCGTGAGATTGGACAGAATCGAACGTGTTAGAAATAAACAAGATGAAAGGAAAGAAATAAAGAGAAAGGAGCTAGAGCTCTAAGCACGCTCGGCAGTGTATTCACAATCGCAATGAACTATACTTCCGTAACTTAAAGATATGAAACTACAAGGAATTTCCGGAAAGTGGCCCGAACATTCGTGATTTTGTTCCCCGCGTGCTTCCCTCTTCAGATCGCGCGGATCTGGAAGCTGAACAAGCAGAAATCATGATCTACTTAGTTACGTCCTCGACACTTAAGGCAGGAATTTAATAGCATGTGTTATGTTCTTCTTCGTTTCTTTCTTTGGCTGTGATATGACGATTTTCTACAATTCTTTTATTTCAATGTTAAGAAGATATACTGCTCAAAATTGCCAATTATTTCTTATTGCCCCTTTTGATATTTCTAAATAATGTAAGCATTATAAATATTTTAAGTTTCTTTCTCGTGCAATTGTTAATTTATAGGTTCAATGAGCAAGTTTTAGTTTGACTGGATGTTTCAGACGAACCATTCTGATTTAGTGATTGCAATGATACATTCAGTAAGACATCCACATGTAGCGCAATATAAAAAGTAGTGAGCGTGTTCAGCAGACATATAGAAAAAGCTATGTCTAGTTTTGGTAGAGTACGAACCTACGGTTTATGAAGAGCTTGAGAGAATTATTGCATGATATTAAAAGAAATCGTTACGATATTTCAAGTTTTTTAAAACCCTTAGTACTGTTTTGAGCAGTATACGAAGTGAATCACTATAAAAAAGCACCATAAATAACTTCGAACAATTAACTCTTACACTCTGATATCTTTTAGGTTTTAATATTATTGTTTAAGTTTAAGAGAATTATTTAATAGATGAAATTCCACTTCTTGGAAATATTCAACATCACTTAAATCTAGATTATCTAAACTAATCTAAATATCCTGTAATACCCTTTTCTGTACTTATACAATGTAAAAATAAAAAACTACAATTGCTTTCAAGTATTTATCGAATTAGTGTTACTAGAAAAAAAAATATATATATATATAAACATTCAAGATATGAAGCAAGTTTCTTGATCTAAAGCAGCATTAACAGAAATTAAACATTGATTTTTTAAAGCAAAAAGAAAAGGTCGTATCTATGCTCGAATTATAAACAAATTTCGTTATCAATTTTTATACAAAATAAAAACTGAATGTATTTAAGGTGCTAGTCCACAGTTACTCACCTTTCGCCATACAGAAGTCTAAAATGACACTACCTATCTTTGAAGAATAAGAGTAAAAAAAAAGAAGAGTAGAAACAAAACTTGTTCGAGCCAATTTCACGGAATTCAGCTACGAAAAAAAGGAAAGTGTACTCCATGCATAAGCCGTGGTACCATTAGCAGATCATCATTGGAGTCGCGCATCCGCTTCTTGCCGAGTTCGATGCTTGCCATACTGGCGCTCTGAAGTCCTCCGGGAACCGCAGTTGCCGGCACTCCTGATACGCTGCCAGCCAACGCGCTCATCCCCGCCATGTTCGTGGGCATAGTAGCCGTCTGCTTTTGCATTTTTTTTTTTCGTTTGTTCCATTCGTTCAGTGACATTTTTCATTCGTATTTTTTTTTTTTTTTTTGGTAATACGATACAATCGATCGTTCAAATTTCCCAATTGATTCATCATTTTTTTTCATTTCAGATTTTGCAATTTCGGTCGCAATGTGCACGTAGAGATATTCGTTCGTTAAAGTCAATTACCAATAGAAAACGTTTCAATAAATAGGTCATCGACATAATCGCACGTAATCGACGATATCATCGTCCATCGCCATTCGTGTTTTTCGTCGATTTTATCGGTTCCATTCGGCGTTTTGTCGTGTACATGTCACGTGTACGACCGCAGTTAAAGGTGTAGCATTTCCCGTTCGGAGGCACGCATTGTCAGGTGTTTCCGGTGGGCGCAGCACAGGATTTTCAGTCGGCATAATTTCGCAGGCGTTAATTTGGCGGGTAGCGAAGCGCACGAAGGTTTTTTTTGTCAGCAAGCATGAAGAAGCATCATCAGGCGGAAGAGGGCAAGATAAAAATCAAAAAAAGAAAAACAGACCAGTTGAGACTAAAGGTAAGAAATGACAGAATCGCGTATACATAATAATATACATATAAATCTCCAAGTTGAGTCTTTTTATATAGTACATCAAAAATATTGCCATATTATGTGCTTATATATGCGACTTAACACGCAAGATGGACGTACTCTAGGTTCCTCTTTTCACCTGGGTACTGCGTGATTCCACATACACGTATGCGTGTTCTATGTGCGCGGTGTGTGCACGCGGAACTGGTGTTTTGCGGCGCGAAAAACGACTCGCAGATTAATCACGCATACTGCAGACGCGACACGGCTCTACGGTTCCCCTTACGAACACATGTCGTAATTTGCTCCTTTTTGGCCGCGCCTGCTCGATTGGTCATTCTTTCTCGCGGTCTCGTTTTACAAAAACGCAGAACGGAACCGTGTCACGTCGGCCACCACGTGAGAAGCTCCGTTTTTTAATCCAACAAACGCGGCGATCAACAAGCTGTAAATGTACAGAATTATGGTACATAGAGAATTTGTCAAACGAAAGAAAAATCTTAGTGCGTAGCTGCAATTGTCCGGTGTTCAGCTGGAAGGTAACGAAAGAAACAGAAAGGTGTAGTAGTGTAATTCTAGAAACGCAGTGAACGTGTACAAAGAAAATGACAACTGCGTTGACATTGATATTAAACAGACGATTATACGATCATAGCGATGATAGATATGATAGAGCTGTTTAAAACAAAAATGTCTCGGTTGTCCGCAGCGATGCATGGCCCGGCGTGACGTGAAGAGAAATTGTTTCTGGAAATTGAAAATAAAATATCCGAGAACGGGAATCGGTAGAGGATGAAAACAAGTTAAAGGAAGATAACCTGCGAAGCAATACGAAAGAATATAACCGAAGATATCCATTTGATTGTCCATCGGCTGCCATTTCTGACTCTGGCAACACCTGCAAATAATCGTCCGGCTATCTGTCGAAATTTATTAGTTTCGCCACACGATATCCTCTCGTTTCATTCTCCACTCTCCCGTGCGTCGTCCACCGTTTTTCGTTCGAACGTCCGAAGGCTCGAGCAGAACTTTCATAGAGCAAATAAGAATCACAGGTTCGACAGATAAATCGAGAAGTGAGGACGGATGAAACGAGAAGTCGAGAGAAAATAAGTGAAAAGGCGTCGCTCTCGATATCGCGTTAATCAGCGGCCTGAAAATTGAACGAAAATTCATAAACGATTAATTGAATCTTAAATATGTGTCCGCATTGTCCGGCTGCGACCTCCAGTCTCGCCGGCGCCTATTAACGTCAATTCCTCGAGGACGTCGTTTTCGCAAATGCTGCACACCGAGCATTGTATTGGCGAGTGTACGTGTGACGTGTGTGTTCCATGTGTGTAACAGATCTCGTGTAACATTTTGTATAATAAGAGTTCGAAACAGCTGGATATAAGGTGTCTTACTATCGGTTGGTCCATCGAATTTTCTACCTGACGGCTTCAACGGCACCGATCCGTGCTCACTTTTCTGTAGGTATCAATGGGGACATAACTTTTTCTCGTGTTGTACAAAGTGGACAAACATTCAGATGATCGTGGCGTAGCAATTCCGAAGAGTGCATTTCGTTGCATTAATTCGATTAGACGTGCGGCCAGGCCACCCGATTCCCGATTGTATAAGCGACGGGGTCGAGGTTAATTGATCTAATGGAACATCGGCCCGAGCGCAGAGCAGGGTGAATGAATCGAACGAACAGTACGAAACGGACGCCTGTATCAAAGAATGCCGTGATTAATTCGGTACGTTCCAAATCCGTTTCATACCGCTGAAAATGCAACTGATTCGTTTTAAGCTATGAATACACGCTAAACCTTCTACAGCGAATGGTTCTGCTAAGTACATTTAATTCGTTCTATCGATCGATTCCGGCTAATTTTGTGTTTCACATATTTTACGTACATGTATTGCTAATTTTATCATTTGTAATAACGTCAGTACTGCAGTTAGTTTCATGTCACGGCACACGTGAAAGACGAAATTGAAATATGATATAGTAGAATTTGCAAAGTGTACGTTTGTGACCCTTTAAACTTTGATTATTAAAATGGCACGCGTTTACACGGTGTTCGTGACAAATTTTCGGGGGAAGGGGGTTGGAGGTTACCCCGTTGGTACGCGGTATGCACCCTTGGGAAATTGAAAACCACTTTTAGAGAATGAGACTTCCCTGCCAACAAGCTGGTCTGCCGCAATCATCCATGTGAGACTTTTCTTCCATTGTATCCGGACGTGGCTGCAGATCTTCCGCGCGACGTTGCTGAAAATGTCTTTCTCGAATTCTTTCGCATTTTTTTCCTCTCTCTTTTCTCTCTCTACCGTTTCTTTTCTCTTGGCCTTTTTTCCTTTCAATTCCGTTCTCTTTTGTTTTCACCACTTCCTTCCGACATTTTCCTCTCCTCGTTCGCTCTTAGTTTTTTAATGCACTTTTTTTTTCCTCCATCCACCGGACAATGGACAATTTCGATCCCCCGAAGACAAGTTTCACAAACGGTCGAGAAGCGCACAATATTCTTTCTCTCCACCGTCGCCTTTCAAGAAACGTACAAGTCGGCTGCCTTCAATTCGCCTGCTCTCGCTCAAACGGTACTTCTGTTCCACGTTTCTTTCCGACCGATCCATCCCTCGTTCGTCAATCATCCCTCGACTCATTCCACGATACATACCGATCGAATCTTTCAAATTCCACGATTAGCCGAATTGGGTAATTAATGATCAAATTTGTTTCGTTACGTTTACGTTTTGCTGCGTTTCTCACTAAAAAAAAAACTGTTACAAATAACAGTCGAAGAATAATTGCGACAATCTGTTATTATAGAGCAACCCGGCGACATGTTTTTCTAACGGTAACTCGTTAGATTGGACGAGCACAAATCTGGACAATGACGAAGCGTCGCGAGAACGCGTGCAAACGTGGACGAGGACTGGGAAGATCTGCGAAAGAAGTTCCCCTTCCTCCGTCGCACTATCACCCGACAAACCCATCATTTGTCTCCAGGACTCTGGAACCGTGTTACGAACGCAATTCTCTATTACTTTCCTTTAGCTTTACTTTCGCATTTCTTTTTTAAACGATACTTTTGTTTTTATTTTTCAGGCTCGACAACTCTCAGTGTAGCGTTTTTGTGTGGGGCAGCAAAACAGCAGCGAGGGTTGGTAGCCGGGGTTCGTGCAGCACAGCTTGTCAGCAGAGTGGTGTACGTGTCATTCGTAAAAGACATGTCACTTTTAACTACTACTTTCTTATTTACAAAATCGTGATACAGCTCCATTTCGATGTACACGAGATCATTACTTGTCGTCGCTAACTTCTTGAATTCATAAAACAAAAAATGTATGAAACGATCATGAAGACGAAACGAGTAAAATTGACCGAAATGGAGCGGTCACATGTGGCTGCGGGAACATCTTGTATATTTAATATACGACCTAGGTACCGAAACAGGTGATTGGTGTATTGCAACTAGTTCTTTGCACCTGGATTGCTGCGATAGGCTGCTAGAAAGAGAGAAATAGAACAGTGGTGTTTTTGGTGATGTTAACAGAGAATTCTGCCTCGTGTACTACTCACTACACGCTACGAGGAAACGGCTCGAATATCATACAGGGTATAATGTAGAAAACTTGGACAAACACAAAAGCGACAAACAATAGGAACGAATCAGGACCGTACCGATCGATGGGACGTAGAGTGAAAAATAGACGTGAAAAAACAAGATGAGATTAAAAAAAAATGTATAAAATAAAGATAAAAGGAGATCTGATCGCAGTGGGTGTCGGACTGCGCCGTGAACGAGTGAATTGGATATAAAAAAAAAAGCAATAGAAATGGAATATCAATTAGGAGTGACTGGGGTGAAAGAAACTAATATAATAGATATTTTATGGATAACCGTATCGAGCCCGACACGCGCGCGTTTTCATTCCTCTTCTTTAACGTTATTCATTACCGATGGATTGCGTTACGAGTCGATACGAGGCGTGTTTAATTAACGCGGCAACGCCACGTTCGGGGTGACAATGGAGCTGTTTATCTGGCGCCGCACCGTAAAACCCGGTTTATTCACGCTCGGCGACAGTACCCGTTACGGTTATCGCGTGATTCGAGCACTGCGCAACTATTGGCCAATTTTACTTTGTGGTTCGGTAACCTGTCTCACGTGCGACAGTGCTATATATATACATTGAGAGACGTTCGGTACATATGCACATACTTATGTATCATATATACATACTGTATATAAAAGATGGCAGGTAAATAGAGAGATAGAGAGTTCGATACGTGTGTAATAGCGTATATATAATAAACGGAGTACGTAAGGACTACTGCGTTCGAGGGGGAAGCCCGATGTATATGTATATTCGACGTAGATTGGCGAAAAGCAGCGCAGCAACGAAAGCTCCTTTTGACGCAAACCCAGGAAACTGAAAGGGGTGATAGTATATGTGAAAGATCGTAGACAGACAGTAGATAGAAACAGAAGAAAGGTGTGTATATGTATCATCGTAAACGAAACGGAGATTGATTAAAGGGGTAAAAGGAATCGAGAAAAGAAGGAGGAACTCGGAGGTGTGTCACATATGTGCGGTCAAATAGGATATGCGTGCACTTCGAGTCTTGTTCTTCAAGACCGACTATCGTTTACTTCGCGAGACGTTCAATGCAACGTCGAACGTCAACCGACCATATGGTGAAACGAACGGAAAGAATTTTTTTAATATCCGTACGAAACTTTCCTGTCGCGTGAATTTTGACATCGAGCTCGCATGCAAATTTGTTCCCGTGACGTATTCCCACCGTAGGCGTGCCAATTAAAGCCACGTGACGTAATGTGACACATTTAACGGGCAGACTTCAACCACTATCGCATCTCTTTCCGTTAAAGCTCAGCCCAGATTCAAACAGAGACAACAGCACCGGCTGATATAACCAGTTCCCAGCGACGACGATGAAGAGTACAAAATAATGTCAAAAAAAAACAAATGAATGAATGACACGTGTATAAAGACATCCGCACATGAAGCACACGCCACATGGAACTAGAAAGAAAGAGACATAGAGGCTAGAAGAAAGTCAGAGGGTGAAGAGAGAAGGTAAATAGGTACGCAGGCAAGGGAAACCGGTCGATCCATCAACTCTTAATTCGCATATCGCAATAGATATATGTCCAAAAAATATCATATATAAAATGAAATCTGTTCTTGTTTGGATCGATAATATTTACAATACCAAAATTAATAATTAGAATATATATTTGAATAAAGAGAAATATAATAGCAATTAATAGATTAAGACTTTCATTATTTTTCAAATAGTGACGAGTTAATGGATTGAACAGGAGAGAAAATGCAGTCGCGGCGATGCACACGCGAACAAATCTCGCATCAAAGAGTCTTGATCGCGATTCCTCGCTACCACGACCATCTTCCCCGTGATTCTTTATCATCCTACTCATCTGGTTCGCGTTTGTCGGACTTGTTCCTTGGGTAACGGGAACGGCGACCTTCATCGCGTGGCCATCGCTGCGAATTCGTACGGGAAGCGGACCGCGAGGACAAAGATTCAAAGGCGAAGCCGGCAAACTGGGAAGACTTATCGGATATTGAAGTGAAATGGTTTCCTCTCGGCAAGGTAAGAGACAAAAAGGAAAGGAAAAGAAGAAATACGGAGTCATCGGTGTATCGGTACGCTTCGAGCAGTACGAAGGAGTTGGAGGATACGAAAAAAGAAGGGTCAAGATACGAAAGGAATCGGAGAACGAGAACATATTCAGGGAGGATGATAAAGAGGACAAACAAACAATGAAAATGATACAAATGAAAATTAGAAACAAAGGACAGGAAAGAGAGAAGTGTTAGCGATGATAGAAAGATAGAAAAAAAATAGAAAAAAAAAGAGAGAGAGAGCAGAGAGAAAGAGAGAGAGAGAGAGAGAGAGAGAGAGAATGCATTACCGCAATGCTAGCCCGAGATTGTGCGGCCTTAATGTGGGCTTGAAGGTGCAGAGGGGGGTGGAAATAGCGGCAGGGGTCCCGATTGCATCGGCCCTTGACAGCGTCCATGCAGACCGTCACAGAGCCGTCCTCGTTCGCCTGCACCGTCTCGAGGGGGTGCGCAAACCGGCACTCCGTCTCGCCGCGTTTGCACGCCCCGCGTTGAAACTCGCGACATACCTACAGCAAGAGCGAACACGCATGGCATGGCACTCTATCTATGTGGCCAAAAGGGGCTGAGAGGGGCTGGGGGTTGGGGGCGCAAAACCGGGGGCAGCTCCAGGAACTATCGGGTGGTGGCGATAGACTTCTGTGTGTATCGTGTGCGCTTTTTGTTCGCGAGTGATATACATTATCGGACAAAAGTGTGGAATCACTGAACAGAATAATTAAGGGCAATAGAAGGATTTAAGAAACAGGCATGCTTCACCATGGGAATCTAACAATAAGTCGATAGAATTAAAAGAGTCTTCGATTCATTTTGACATTATTCATTATTAAAGCTCAGAACATCAGAAAGAGATATAGTATGAATGAAATAGAAAAAAGTAATTCCAAACTTCTGGTCGGTGGTGTATGTGTATTAAGATTCCTGCTGTTTTTTTTTTTTTTTTCATGAACATGGATATAACAAGGTTGGTTCTTGATTTTGTTGATTAGGAATTAGATTGGATCGTATCTGAGAAGGGCGAAGCGATATGATAAGCCAGAAATGTTTGTTAAAGTTCCCTTATGTTGTGTTGGCTTATGGAAATTATTCGCTGTTAAATGTAGGTGTTTAAGAGAAACAAATTTGAGTGAAAAGTGAAGTGGAGAAATGACTGGTATATTTGAATACTACCATTATTTAACAAAGAAGAAAATAAATACAATACTAATAAAAAGTAATCAGTAATAATTACAGGTAATGTCTCTATATAGTTAATTGATGTTAGATTAATGAAAAATATATATTTTCTTAAGCAATTCAAACGAACTTGAAGATGATGAAGGAAGAACAGGAAATTCAAAGGTGTCAATATCTGAGAGAATGAAAAGATCAGAGTAAATTACTAGTGTGATACATGTGTAGACTACGGACGTTTAAGCAAATTTATAATTTTACAAAAAATTTATTAACCAATTCAGAATATTCCAAACACAATTTATTTTAATCCATATGCGTGAACTACAAGTTTAGATGCATTCTAATAGTCCTCGGTACACGTATTTATATTTTGTATAAATTAATAAACATCCGCACTCTAATTCAATAAGTAAAAAACAGATAAAATAAAATGATGGAAAAAGCAAGATGAAGAGGATTGAATAATGCGAAAGAGCGCCCCATTTCTGGATTCGTACGGGTCTATTTTGGGAAGCCCACCTGATTTCCTTTTCATTTCTGTACTACTTCCCTTCTGACCGTTAATACCATAAAGATCGTAATTCATAATTATGTTCTTATCACAAATCTGATTAAACAGAAGTATTTTTTAAGCCACCGCAAGATATTTCATGAAAGCAATACGTCAAGCTTCATCTAAATTACACGAATATTTAGGTAAATTTTAATTCTGTATGATCGTATCAGAATACGAGACGTATCAACGCTCAGAAAAATGAGGAAAAGAAAAGAAGGGGCACATCTAATCACTACTCTCTACTGAAACTAGATACCGTGTTGAATACTGTCAAATAGGCGTCGCTTGCTGGTATTCGGTGTACCCTCGCCCCGCCCAATAAGGTCAAAGGATATGGAAAGAGTCGGACGGCTATATTATAGAATCTCGAGAGGGTGAACCAAACAGCATGGTACGTAGATCTGTAGGGATCGAACTGTTGGTAATGAGATATCAGGTTTTAGTAGTTGTGCAGTGTAGTATGACGGATGCCTCCACTGGCACCCACAAGTTTCTCAGCGTTCTTTTATTAAACATGGGTTAATTCGCACGTATGTTAGAGGATTCCTTGCGCATGCATCAACTACTGTCTCCGGCCGTTCGTATTTCCGTTGCAATGCACTCGGGTTGTAAGAAAAATGTATAGTCCGATGGGGCGTCGGTGATATTTCACGGCAATTTGTTCATGTCGTCCCGCACAGGCGGCAAGTTGACGGTGACATTTAACTAATAACCGAAAAAGAATAAAAATAACGGGATATATAATAGAACGGAAATTAAATAAAAAAAATTTGTCTGACCAGTTTTCATTGTCTCTAACTTTTTAAGTATGTCAACTTCACTAAGCAAGTTCCTGGATTTTATTATTTCTAAACAAGGAATCATTTCGAACAATAAGTTTATAAGACAATTTCGTATTTTTAAGTGAGACATGAATTAGGACACTACTTGTCCAGAAATATTGTACTTCGTAACAGAAGTATTTTAATTATTCCACGAACAGAATTCTCAGTAGTATTGATACACGATTGGTCAGACGAAAAACTACCCGTTATCAACACGTATTTCTTAATAGAATTAAAAAATGCAAAATCAAGAGGGGAATATGAGCAAAATAAGGCTGTCATGGTTTATTTTAAAAAAACGTTTGTTCCTTTCAACGTAATAATGAAAATATCCGCATCGTAATTATACATTTTTCACGGTGCATCGTGAGACTCGGCTAACAATCATGCAAGGCCAGTGTGCCGTTTCATTAAGCCGTAGGCGTGTCACGAAATTGCGGATCCAACGCAGATTAATTAATGTAGCAGAGAGAATCCGTGTTGCGCATCGCAGTGTATATCGGGCCGTGTGTGTCAGGAGGTGAGACGTAGCAAGCGTGTATGAGTGTAGAGGCATGCATTCGGAGGCACAGTGTCTGTTAAATTTCGGCCAATTTTCAATGGTGTTTCGTTCAGTTAAGTTCTTCAGCGTGTTTTACGAAACGCGCGCGACCCATCAGCGGGATGATGGCTCACGGTCAGCTGCCCGAAGAACGGAAGCGGAGGATACCGTTCGGCCGATGGTCGAGCTCGCGACAGGCCGAGGCCTGGGGAAGCTCGTTAAGGAACGCAGGCACTGAATGATACTTAACGAGACACACAAACACGTACACAGGCGATACACGAATCGTACACAAGGATCAAAGATATCAAACAATCTATACGTATATAGATATAGAATGTGTAAATACATACATGTAAAGTACGAGTGTAGATAGATAGAT
>NW_017144092.1:132492-138296 GCF_001652005.2 Ceratina calcarata
TCATGAATGACAGATAATATGTACTATACTTCATTTTATTTTCAAATTTGAAACTTGAAATTCTCGAAACTCGGCTTTTACTATGTGAAGCTATCTGTACACGCAGATGTGCTTTCTGCACACTAATATTCTTCAGAAATCTGCGACGCAGATTCCGGAACGCTCCGATTACATATGAGAATCGCGACAGTCACCACGTTTCCAGTTCGGTCACACGAAATTATGCCACGTTACGGGACGCGTAATCGCCGTTGTGTGTTGCTCGTGTGTGCTCTCTGGTTATTCCATCACGATCGCACTCGCGGTCACAGAAAATCGAAAATGGAAATTCTCCCGGATTTTCTCCCCAGCGCTGTGGACGACTTCGCGTTCCTCGCCGTTCGTGTCTCGATTCACGATCGCAGGAGAAATACAGGCGTATATACACATTATATACGTTACCCAGTCTATATATTAGCAGAGAGAAAGAGAAAAAGGATGAACGTAGGTGAAATGAAAATTAAAAAAAAAAATTAGATATTAAGAAACAAGAAGTCCAAAAGTTATATGTAGTATATATTGCCCGCTGAAGCACACACATCAAATCGAACATAACGATGTGTAAATGAGGATACTGATTGTTTCTTTCTTTTTTCTAGACTGTCACGTGTACGTGAATTTTCATTGTACCTGTGCGTATGTATGGAATAACATGTGACCTGTTTAGTCTTTTGCGTTCATGTTCGTGTGACTCGTGTGCATGTTTATGTGTGTGTGGGTATGTGTGTGTGTGCGTGTGTACGTATATGTGTTTGCGGATATAAATGCATATAAAAATGTCAAAAAACTCGCATGCAATCGTATACATAATGTAAAAGCACCTCCTCCTAGCTGTAAAAGTAAACACATAAGTCGCAGTTCACGTTCAACAATTAATAGAATTAGTAAACCAATTATGTGTATCGTGTGTGGGTAAAAAAAGAAAGAAGACAACGAATAATAAATAGATAAATCGGTCGCTGTAAAAAATCAAGTATGCAAGCATTAGATAGATATATAAATAAGTATATGTTCTCGTAGGTCTTCTCTTTTGTTGCCAAAAGAAATCCGTATGCACTGCCGGAGATATACATATACTATATATATATGTGTGTAAAAAAAGGAGAAATTACGTGAAGCTGTAAAGAGCGTTAGCATTTGTGCGTTTTACGCCAATATCGCGACATACTTATTCGATGCTTTTCTAACGAGCGTATGCTCGTTTGACAGATAAAAATTGTAATATTTTTAACTAGAAAATTGAAATTCTTGAGGTATGTTTTTCGTAAAATAGAATACCAGTCGCAATTCGTACGTTGGAAAAGCATCGTCGCGGCAGCAGCTAGCTAATTGAATTAAAAACAATTATGCACGTATCGCTACAGAAAAAAAAATCGAAATTAATGTTGTTATGTAATCTAAAAAAATGATGTACAGGGAACGAAGTAAATTAGTGAAATTAAAGTGGTCGGTAGCTGATAGAATAGCGAATAGAGAAATTGTTGGAATAAAACAATGATATCAATCGAAATAGTAAGAGAAATAGAAACAGAGGGACCTCTAACTGTCAGTTAAGTGCCGGCCTGTATGAAAAGAAGTATCAGAAAAATAATTTGTAGAACAGAACGTACGTTCGAAAGTTACCATATTAATATCTTAAAACTGTTTTGTTTGTATACTGTGTGCGTAAACGCATAAATTGTTAAGTAACAATGTAGATGCAATAATAGATGAATCGAAGAATAAGGAGGAATTAAATGAGCAGACAGAAAAGGAAAAATAAAATGAATTAACGAATATTGCTACGCCTCATTCAATCTATGGTCATGGCACTACTATGTAGTATTAGAAGAAATAAATAGAGTCATGATTTTTGCTTTCTACTGCGTTTGATTCCCTGATTGGTCAAGCATCTTGCAGACGTTGTGTCAGTAAATTAATCACAATCGGAATTTCTCTTCCTTCTCTTTCTAGTGTAACATCAAAATGACAAAATCTCGGCCAATCAAGGTTAGAAGAATTAATTAACGTATCTAATTGTAAGTAGCAAGATCAAACACGTCTTTATATATCGAATGTATGTATTAATAACATTATATATATAGATATATATGTAAAAATATAAACAGGCAACAAGCGATTAATTTGAAAAGACCATCAACGATTTGTAACGGAGGATATGTATATCTTCTTTTTTCTTTTTTCTTCTTAATTATTTATTATTTGGATGCAAAGAATAGGTGTTATAGGGATGTGTCGGGGATGTTGGAAGTTTGGGAGTTCTGGAATTACCCAGATGGAACTGGCAAGTCGAGAGATAAAGAGAGAAAGAAATAGATAAAGAGAAAGAGAGCTGAAGGTGTGATTCGGTTCTGTACGTCATCTGTAATAACAGAGTTATCGGAAATATTTCAGCGTGACTTGTGTGTACATCTATTCATCGATAGTATATGTAGCTTTCGCCGTCGACTTTTCACGGCACGATTGCGATCGACAAAAAGGTACAAAAAGAGCTGCCGAAGAAGTTGAAAAAGAAAATTAGTAAGAACAACAGAACGATAGAAAAAAAAAAAAGGTAATTTTTACGGTATGCAGAGACTATTTGTTCTTGCAAGCGACATGTATGCAACTACGGATATGTTTTATAATAATCATTGTCGTTCAAAGAAGAGAGAAACAAAAAATGTGGCACAGTTTTAGCATTACTTGGCACAAGTTCGTTCGACTAGAAGAGCAAAGATGCACAACATTATGATGAAAATAAGATACGTGATACGAGAGAAAAAAAAAATAGGCTGGAGACTGTAATCGTAGAAACAAAGCAACATACAAGAATACTAAAAAAAAAAAGGTAAGACACAAAAAGCACACAAACTTTCGATACTTGACATTATCTCTTTTACTGGTTTATTTTTTTGTTCTCCGTTGATATATATTGGTCGTAGAGAAAACTTAAAAAAAAAAAGATACAATAAACAGTCTGTGCATTGTTTTTTTCAATTTCAATTATATTTCTTTTATTGAATTCATCGTCAATAAATTTCATTGCTGACCCGAACTTTTAGTGCAAGTCATCGAGTGTTACATCACAAATAGGTGTATCGTTTATGATATATTAATTATCATCATTATCGTACGTGTTACCAAATATTATAATAATTATAATCATTACCGTTAGAGACCAATTGTTATTAGCTGTTAAATCGATAATAGTTCCGAATTCTATTTGCAATAGTTTAATTAACGACATTACATTGTATAATAATTTGATATATTTTTTTTCTGTACTCTTTTTTTCCTTTTTTGTTCGTACTTAATCGTAAAGTCCTAACATTATTATTTTAGACGAGGGGAGAGAGAGAGAGAGAGAGAAAGAGAGGACAATACAGAAATCTAAAACGTGTCTACGTAGATAAGGAACAATTTCGGAGGGTACAAGGAATTTTTAAATTATAATTTATAAAAGAAAATATTAATTTCATCATATTCAGTAAAAAACCTCGACTATGTACGCGAAACGAAAGGGTACATATTTAAGTCCCAGGCTGGAAAATTCATTAGGAACTCGATAAAATATTTAATCACTTCGATCGACGAACCACGAAACGAACAATTGAAACTCAACGAATTTAGGTATCCTTCGTCCTTAGCTCTCGTTTTTCTCGATACGAAATACAGTTGATTCGAGTTAATTTGTTAACCTACCTACTATGTACACGTGTTAACTATGTACGTATGCACGGTTGAATAGTCGAGTGCAAACCTATCTCTGTATACGTACACAAGTGTAGATATAGATTCTTTAAAACGCTGCTTAAAAGTGTGCCTCGTGTAAATGTGCAATGACCGAATGATAATTCTCGAACGAGAACGTAAGAACAAGCATTTTCTCGTTACCCTTAAAGCTTTCAATTATTCGCTCCATAAAAAGGTGGAGTTTCACGAAACAAAAGAACGGCCAATTATTTGCAGCGTTTAATTGTTCGAGCAGTCATAATTTTTCATTATAGATAGTCCTCTCGTTCGAATTTGTCGATACTATGTATGAAACACGTTGCAATTGGGAGCAATAAATCACTTAGCTTCGCTTTCAGAGGACGCTGTTCTCCTCGCGTAAGTTTCGTTCCACTCTCGCGACATCGTTCTCTCGATTAATTTTCTCTTTATTAAGCATTGTCTTCGTTCTTCCCGTACCTCGTCGGTAATAGATACTGTATAGTCACCAGGAAGCTTTAATAGATTCGCCTCGTCGACAGATTACTGTATCAAATATCTAAGTGCGAAGCATCCCGTACATTTCTATTTATAACTAGAGATCAAATCCAGTCAGACACTTTCAATTCATAACAAACGGAAATATTTGTTGAATTTATGTACAGATGATAAATTATAGTAAGATGTATTTCCACTCGGGGCACTTCGTCCTACATAAAACCCAGAGGAACGAAAGAACATCGAAAATTCCTGTAGCTGTCCAATCGCGTGATCGTAGTTCTCGTTATCGATCGTCTACACGGAAAACGTATTAAATTCGCTCTCTACAAAAAGCCGTTTCTTGTTCCAAAAAAGAGAAACGGAAAGGGAAGCTACGTTTCGCAAGCGATTCGCGAGTTTTGCGCGTCGATCCGTGACCACTATTCTCGCCCGCTTCTCTACCTACCCCCCCCCCCCCCCCCTCGACTTTATTCATTTTCGCTACGGAAACTGCCGCGCGAAACTTGTTAATTCCGCGAAAGCCGCAGGGCGAAAGAAACGATACAGGCTCCGGGGAAATCTGTAAACTCGAATATTATAAAACTTACGCCCGACAGACGAACCAACTTTCGTTCAAAACTCGGCCGCGTGCGTGTGCGTACACGCTCAAGAAATGTTATGCTCGGGATAGAATGTTCTTTGCGTTGAGCAGCCAGCCAGTTCTTAGATTTTAATTAAATCCGCGTGTTTGAGAAACGGGAAAAGGTGAGAATTTCAAGTGCCACGCTTGATTCGGATAGATTAATCTTTAATTAGAGAACAGTACCAGTCGTTGCGAGGATACGAATATTCTAGTTCTTAATTTATCACGTAATTCCCTATCTTTACAAATAATGAAACCTTATTGTATATAAATTTTCTTCTGCTTCATTTTCATATATTATTTATATATATAAAAGATTTTAATTTAATAAAATAATTATCAGAGGTCATTGCACATCTCATGTTAGTATCTTACTAATAATCATAATCACAATCACGATTTTATTCTTCTCACAGAATACGTGTCTCGAATGAACCTTACTCAACGTACAATCTCTACACACAAAGAAAAGAAAATAGAGAAAAGAATTAGTCGGTTCTCACGAACGTTGTCTCGGACTTTGTCATTGTGCGACGCAATCCCTTAATTAAAGTTCTCGTACACCATATACGCGTAGTGCTAACGATAACCGTAAGTGATTATTAAATAAGAGTACATAGAAATCGTAGATGCCACGCGTTCGTCGTCGAATGGCCTATAGATTCTCACTCGGGAGAGCCGTTCTTTACTGTGAACGTGGCTCGCCGTTTCGTTTCCGTTTCGTCATTAATGAGCTTCGTTCCGCCCCAGTTCGCTCGGTCACAAGCGATCCGTGAAATCATCGACACGCTGCACTCCCGCACGGATCATCTGCTGCGATATCGTTAAGCATTCGAGAACTCGAAACTGATTGTACGGAATCGGAAAATATGTTACATCGCTTGTCCATCCAGAACGAACGGGGAACGAAGCTTCGATGCTTTGCGATTTACTTGTTCCATTTCATTTC
>NW_017144092.1:138847-140749 GCF_001652005.2 Ceratina calcarata
TAAACAGCGAGAGGAACGTGACGATCTGTTCTGGCCGCAAAATATAAAACTCATGCTTTCAGGGAAAATTCTCTATATAAAAAAAATTTGTCAAAACTCTGAAAGAGACTTTGCCTCTTTAGATTAAATAAAACGAAACATCTCGTAAAGCATGCAAATTAAATTTCAATCTCAATTTACAGTGCGGCACTCTTTTTAAAAACAAGTCGAAGCTTTCATACAAACGCTTACTAATAAATAGTCTTACAGGCACACTAACACGTGCGGTAGCGATATCGCTGATAAAATTTGTTTATCCAATTACATAAATTCAATTTACAGTTTGCTCTCATCCTGAATATAAATTTTTAAACGGAATTACAACAAATTTGTCCACTTCGAAATGAATAATTTAATAAAACAATGATACTTCGATATAATTTTAATTAATCGATTATTTGAAGTGATATTGATCAAATTTGTTAACGATATCGCTGCTGCCGTGTGGTATTTTAATTAACTAAAAAATTAGTGGAAGCCAACCAAAACCGGGAGTTACCATAAAGGCGTGGGTAGCGAGAAGTTGCTGCTGGATTTGCTGTTGAAGGTGATGGTGTGGTGCCGGAGGTGCCGGTGCCTCCTGTTCACCAATGACGTAATTGGAGAACACACCAACAATCAACCACAACCACGAGAGCCACAGCGGCAAACATAGGGGACAGACAGGCAGTCATACGAGTAGTATAGGGTTCGATGTCACGTAGCAACGACTATGAATTATATATGTCATGAAATAAAAGGCGTAATGATGGTCTGATCTCACTGTGAACGTTTGCTCTAGCCACCGATATATGTGCTTAAAATACGAATTTTCTTCTATTTATTAATCGCACGAATTCAGATTGTATGCACGCACCCGCATGAGCAACAATGCGAAAGAAAGACAAATTATATAATTTATTTTTTAGTTTACACTCATTGATTTTTCTGATAGGAAAAATATAATATTTTATGGATTCGCCAAATGACACTTGTGAAGAAAATAAGGTAAACTAAAGATTGACGAACCAAGGAAATGATATATTTAATAGCGATCTAACAGAACTAATACGTAACTGCTTTCTGCAATAAAACAATCATGACAGTTTTCTGCAATTGAACTTTTCAGTAAAAGACATAATTATATTGACTGTCTATCGAGAATCATGGATAAATTAAAGGAATAAGGGGGTGACACTGACCAAAAACATGCGGCGTGCTAAAGTTTACTCTCTCAGGTTTTATTTCTCTGTGCAATGTCCGCAAATAAAGAACGCCGGTAAATAGTGGCGATGATGCATGGACTCGTTGACAGATTTTAGATAAATATCATCGTACCTCTAACTTCATATTCAAATACCGACATAACAGGAACATCAGTTTATTTAGGAATGAATAATATAGGGGCGAATCTTTTGACGTTGAATAAAAATAGACATGCCCCATCGTTCACGATTCACCTGGCGTCGCCTACCAAGAGGGTAAAATCTAATGGTAGTCATCGACTAACACAGACAAAAAATCAGAAATTTCTCGATCTCGTGGTAAAAAAGAAAAACGTGTGGATGTGTGAACAGCAGAAGACGTGGTGCAACAAATTTGGTTAAATTTCGGACATACCACTGTTGGTACCTGGCCAGGCACTAGTGGCTGGGCCGGGCTAAGACCCATCTGCTGCATCAGCGCATTCTTCAGGGCTAAGTGATTACGCCCGTTTATTAAAAGCTGGTCCTTCAGGTGTTGTGGTGGATGGAAATATTTGCATGGCGGCTTTTCCCGATTACATCGGCCCTGGAATAAAAATCAAATGCAACACGTTATGAATTTTCTAATAATTATCAATATTAAAAGAGCATGTATATATATATATATACTGTTTTTTTT
>NW_017144093.1:0-1294 GCF_001652005.2 Ceratina calcarata
GTTATTCAAAATATTATTGGATTCAACTACGATTGTCAAATTATTTGATGCATTACTGCTGTTATTAGCAAGAATTGTTTCCAACCCTTTTGATTCTTCTACAATAATGGAACTTCCATTTTCAGAAAGAGGGGTTGCTTCTTTACTTTTTAATGTGCTAGCTTTAATGGTACTCGAATCCGGCTGTACATTTAAAGTATTAGTAGTTGACTTCTCGTTAACTACAGCACCAAGTACGTCATTTGTGATTTCCCCGTTATCTGATGATGGAATGCTAACGTCAAATGTTGATTCCGATCTGGAACTTGTTGTTTCAATTTGGTCTGTTTTTATCGTACTAGAATCTCTAGTTTCGGGAACCGATGTTGCACTACTTAATGTTGTAGACGCACTAATACTTGTTTGTTCATTCACATTGCCATTTGATTTCTTGCTATCGCTTTCAGTATTATTTATTTCAACTGTAGTATTCGGTTTGTTATCGTCAACGCGGGTTGCGGCTGGAATTTTTTCAGTTTCTTCCACTTTTGTCACATTTGAGCCTTCAATTTTTGAAGAAGATGCTGCTTGATTTCTTGATGTAGTATCAATAACACTTGAATTCTGCTGTACATTTGACTCATTCTCTTTAAGAACGTTGCTCGTGTTGGCTGAAATATTTATGCCATTTACATTCACATTGTCATCGATAGTTCCTGTTTTCGAAATTGACGCCTCAGTAGCTTGATCCGCTTCTAGAATCACTTCCGGAGTTTCGGGAACCACAATTACTTCCGGTTTAGTGTCTTTCTGTTCTTGTACCGTATTAGAGACTTCATTTGTAGAATTCACTGATGATGTAAATGTTTTATTGCTATCTGTTTGCTCGATATCTAAAACACTGTTTACCCCGTTTGAAATTCCCGTGTTATTTGACACATTAGTCTCGCTATTTCCGGTTGGCAATTTCGAGCTTGTAATCCCATTTTCTGTCGGAAGTATTCCAGATTGAGACTCGGATGTACTTTGCTTATTACCTGTTACGACATAAATTCGTTAGTGTATAAAATCATTTCTTTATCATATTGTTAATATTTTTATCATTATTTATTGTTACCTTCTTGATTCGTAATTTCAGTATTGACGTCTTGTTCAACAGGAATTATAGATTTTTGTTGTCCTTCAACTTCTACTTCTAGATTCGACTCTATTTGTTTTTTGCCATCGTCAGAAGACTTTTCTTTATTTGATGAAGGATTATTCCCTTTCTCAGTAATTTGTACGTCAGTAGAGTCATTGTCCTTATTATCAGAAG